>NC_061120.1:43668073-43707692 GCF_002878395.1 Capsicum annuum
ATATGATAAGGTTTATAAGGATATATACATTAGGACTCCATAAAAAATATGAGTTACATAAATTTAATATGATATTATTATTATTATTATTATTATGATCTTTTTCTTACTCCTACTACTATTAATAGCGCAACATAATGCCTCTACTACTATTATTATTCATTTATTATTATTATTACTATTATTATTATCATCATCATTATATTTATTATTATTTTTATTTATTATTATTATTGTTGTTGTTGTTTTTTTATTGTTGTTGTTGTTGTTGTTATTGTACTAATACTAATACTATCACTACACACTTTCTTTTGGTTAGAAATATACCACATACTACTATTTATTATAATAATTATTATTAAATTAAATACATTTAAATATGTTTTATAATTTATAAAAGGAATAAATTTTTGAAATAGTAAGAGTTTATTTAGGACTCTTTAATCATAATCATTAGTATTATATTGGAAAATATCAGAAATAGAATTAACCCCAGGAAGCACAAATACTCTCTTCTATCCGCAACAAATATTTTGCTTTTCAATGAAACAGAAATAAAATGGAAAATAAATAGGAAAGAATTATGTTCATTATATAAATGTTTGTTAGCATTTGAGCCATATATTGTATATAACAAATTTATTGTACGAACAGATAATACACAGGTACGCTGGTGGTTAACAAAGAAAATACAAAATTCAATTACAACAAAAGAGATTCGGAGACTAGTCTTGAATATATTAAATTTCACATTTATAAGTCTTAATCTTATATATACTTAGAGATATAGAAATTATAGATATTAAGAAAATAATATTAGAAAAAGTATTAGACTAGATGTTAATGAATGTAGTTATGGAGGAGTACTTAAATATCGATAAGAAGCAGAAAAATTAGAACACCATTGTAGATACTACTCAGGTACGTTCAATGAAACAGAAATAAAATGGGAAATAATTCGTAACCCCCTACAAATGGTATCAGAGCCCAGTTATTTAAAAAATACAGCAGTAGTATATATGTTTGAATTTAGATTGGATTGAATTATTATGAGAAGACCATTTAAAAAAAGAGAAGTTTTTAGAAAAATTAAAGAATCCTTAATTAGTAAATATTCAGAATATATAAGTCTAAATAAAACAAAAGAAAACCCACAAAGATTAGCCTACCTAATTACCTTAATATCTAGTATTGAAGCAAAATTAATAATCCATTTAAAATCTAGAAGAATAAGGCACATACCACCTAATTATGATAAAATTAGATTTAGATATCCACCAAGATATTATAAATATGGTTAAATGAATAAAGTACAAAAATACAAAGAATTAAAACAAATTATTTCTGAAAAACGTAAAGAATTAAAAATAAGAATACAAAGACTACATTATAATATATTTGCTGGAGTTAGTGAAGACTCAATAAATACACAAAAATATGAAATATCAAAATTAGAATCACAAATAGATAGTTTAGAATATATATATCAACATGAACTATTCACAATAAAATGAACAAAGAAGAATTTATAATAGATGAAAAAATATATGAAAATCATGAAGGATCAAAAATAAAAATAGTATTTTCTAATTTAGGAAGAAGGTATAAGAAAATAGGTGAACATTTATATCTAATGTTAGAAAAAGAAAAATTAAAATTAGAAGATAAATTGACAGCTATGGTAAGAATAGAAAGAGAAAATGAAGAAATAGATAAGAAAAAGGAAATAGAAAAAATAAAACAACAAACTACAGAAGAAATACGAAAAATAGAAGAAACTAAAAATAGTAGGATTGCTGAATTAGAAAAAGAACTACAAATGTTAAAAGATTTGTATGAACAAAGACAAAAAGAAAAGGAAGAAAAAGATAAAGAACAAAACTTACTAAACGAGATAAATCAATTTAAAGAAAAATTAGAAATAAATAATATAGATGTTGAAGAGACAGATAATTATGATTCAGAAGATAGTGAAACATATACAGAAATATTAACAAGTACAAAAAATTTAGAAATCAACGAAAAACATGAAGTAATTAATGAAGAAAACTTAGAAAATATCAACACAAAAATAAATACTCTTGATAAAAAAGAACATGAAAATATAATACCTAGAACATCAGAAATAAGAAAACCTACATATTATAAGAATAAGTTTAAAAGATATAATCTAAAGAATGAATATGACAAATGGACACCAAAACAAATAATTAATAAAAATTATAACTTTTTAGACTTAGACTGTGTAATAGATACAGAAAAAATAATACAATTATGGATAGGATATATAACAAAACAATTATTAGATAATAATATAAACATAACAGATACACCAGAATATATAGAAAGAACACTAATAGGAACAGTGAAATTATGGTTTTCAAATTTAACTGAAAATAGCAAGAAGGTATTAAGAACTAATAAACCTATAGAAGGAACATCATCAACAACAACTAAACTAACACCTATAGAATTATTAAAAAAATATGAAACAGCTATAAAAGATGAATTTGGTAGTATGACAACAATAGAATAAGAACAAGATGAAGAAAAAGATACAAATAGGAATTTAATGTTAAAATTAGCAATATGTAATATGTGTTATATAGATGAATATACTTGCGCATTTAAAGAATATTATTATAAAGGAGCATATAATATAGAAGAAAGTAAAGAAATAAGAAAATTATATTTTAATAAATTACCCGAACCATTTAGTTCAAAGATAATAAAGAGTTGGGAAGAAACAAAAATAATAGATACTTTAGGAGCAAGAATAAAATTTCTACAACAATGGTATAGAAACTTATGTGAAAAGTATAGAGAAGAATTAAAAATGGAAAAAACAATGATAAGAAATTTAGCATGTTGCAAAAATAAAATAGCACCCCAATTCGGATGTGAAGAAAGATATTATAAGAAAAGAAAAAAATATAAGAAATATAAGAAATATAAAAAATCAAAATATAATTACAAGAAACCAAGAAAAAGATATTATATAAAAAATTATAAATACAAAAGAACATATAGAAAAAAGAAATCTATAAAAGAATGTACTTGTTATAATTGTGGAAAATTAGGAAATTTAGCTAGAGATTGTAAATTACCTAAAAATCCAAAAAATAAACAAATATCAGAAATAAAAATAGATAATACAGAATATATGCAGATAGATTATATAGATTATGAATTAGAAAGTGAGGATAGTATATATGAAATTTCAGAAAATGAAACAGATAATAAAATAGATAGTGAAATAGATGAATGAAATGACTGAAATAGATATTAAAATAATAACAAAGGAAGAATATTTAAATGATGAAGGAACAGAACAAAAAATAATATTTGACAGTAACATATTTGATGAAATAAAAGGAAAAGAATTAGACTTAAGTGTAGAAAAAATATTTAAAATACCAACAATAAAAAATATTTTTACTAGGAAAAAAATGAATATTATGTAGCATGCCAAAAGAAATATGTAATAGACTATAAATATGCAAAAGGTAAAGCTAGTATACCACTAGTAACAAAAAGAATAATTAATAAAGAGATAAACGATATAAAGAGTAGAGGAGACCCAATAAAATATGTATACCTTGGAGGTACAGAGATATTAATAAAAGAATGTTTTAGAGAAGGAATAGATACACCAATAGAATTATATTTAGCAGATGATAGAATTATAAAACCTATAGAAAAAAGCATAATAACTGCCGTAAAAGGAAATCTAATATACAAAAAATTTAAATTTATAATAAGTGCAAATTATTCAGTAGCGGTAACAGATAAAAATATAGATAAATCATTAGTATTATATTGGAAAATATCAGGAATAGAATTAACCCCAGGAAGTAAAATATTTACAGTAAGATGCAAAAATTTATATGTATTAACAACAAAACATAAAATAACAGAAAAAAATAAGATTAACAAAATACGAATAGAAAGTCCATTCGAACAAATTGTAAAAACAATAGATTATAATGATTATAGCTATAGAGACATAGATATAGAAAAAAATTTAGAAATAGTAAATGATCGAATAAGTACAACAAAAAGAATAGCTGATGAAAAACCAGAATCATCAAACTCATAAAAAAGAACAAGTTATGAAATAAATTCAACAAGTAATTTAAACCAATATTACATAACAGGAAAAATAAATGAAAAAGAATATTTAATACTCTTAAATACAGGACAAAAAGAAAATTATATAGCAAAATATCTAGTAAAAAATGAAGAAATAAAAACTAATAATGATATGTGCCCAGATCTACCAAGAAGTTTAATAAATAGTAAAAATATAGCAGAAAAAGAAATAATAATAGGAATTAGAAAAATAAAAATAAAATTTGAAGTAAAGGAAGAAATGCAAAAAACAGATATAATATTAGGAATAAAATGGCTAGAACAAGTAAAAACATATAATATAGAACATACATAATTAACCTTAACATATAACAAAGAGAAATTATTCTTAAGAAGAGCCTTAACATAAAATGAAAATATATGTATTAATGAAGATAGTAGTAGAAGGATATTACAGTAGATATTATACGCCTATGATAGATATAGGAGCAGAAGCTAATTTATGTAGATATAATTGCTTACCAGAAAGTAAATGGGATAAATTAAAAACACCAATTATAGTTAAAGGATTTAATAATGAAGGAAGCTTAATTACTTATAAAGCTAGGAATGTAAAGATACAAGTATGGGATAAGATGTTGACAATAGAAGAAATTTATAATTATGAACTAACATCAAAAGATATACTTTTAGGAATGCCGTTTTTAGATAAATTATACCCACATATAATAACTAGAATAGACTGGTGGTTTACAACACCCTGTAAACATAAAGTAAGAGCAAAAAGAGTTAATAATAAAATAAGAAAGAAAACTGATTGGATAAAAGGAAGTGAAAAAATTATACAAAAGTTAGAAAATATAAAAAATACTGAAGATACAATAGAACTAGTTGTATTTTCGATAAATAAAACAGAAATAACTATATTTTCAATAAATAAGATAGAAATAATTAAGAAAAAATTAGAACAATTATATAGTGAAGATCCATTAAAAGGATGGGAAAAACATAAAACTACCATAAAAATTGAATTAATAGATAAAAATAGCATAATAACCCAGAAACCATTAACATATAATTTTGACGATTTAAAAGAAATTAAAATGCATATAGATGAATTATTAGAAAAACAATATATACAAAAAAGCAATAGTAAACATAATAGTCCAACATTTATAGTAAATAAACATAGTGAACAAAAAAGAGAAAAAAGTTGAATGGTTATTGACTATAGAAATTTAAATGCAAAAACCATGACGTATAATTATCCAATACCAAATAAGATATTAAAAATAAAACAAATACAGGGATATAATTATTTTAGCAAATTCGATTGTAAATCAGGATTTTACCATTTAAAGTTAGAAGAAGAATCTAAAGAATTAACCGCATTTACGGTACCACAAGGATTTTATGAATGGAATGTATTACCATTTGGATATAAAAATGCACCAGGTAGATATCAACATTTTATGGATAGTTATTTTAAACAATTATCTAATTTTATAGTATACATAGATGATATATTATTATATACAAAAACTAAAAAAGAACATTTAAAATTATTAGGACAGTTTACAGATATAATAGAAAAATTGGGAATAAGTCTAAGCAAAAAGAAAGCTGAAATTATGAAAAATCAGATAAAATTTTTAGAAATACAAATAGATAAGAGTGGAGTAAAAATGCAACAACATATAGTACAAAAAATAGTAAATTCGAAAGAAGAATTAGATACAAAAAAGAAATTACAATCATTTTTAGGATTAGTAAACCAAGTAAGGGAATATATTCCAAAATTAGCAGAAACTTTAAAACCACTACAGAAAAAATTAAAAAAGGATGTAGAATATAACTATAATGAAGAAGATAAAAAACAAGTTCAATAAAATTACTTTGTAAAGAATTACCGAAACTACAATTTCCAGATGAAAATAGAAAATTTATATATATAGTAGAAGCAGATGCTAGTGAATGTAGTTATGGAGGAGTACTTACATATCGATATGAAGCAGAAAAATTAGAACACCATTGTAGATACTACTCAGGTACGTTCAATGAAACAGAAATAAAATAGGAAATAAATAGGAAAGAATTATATTTATTATATAAATGTTTGTTAGCATTTGAGCCATATATTGTATATAACAAATTTATTGTACAAACAGATAATACACAGGTACGCTGGTGGTTAACAAAGAAAATACAAAATTCAGTTACAACAAAAGAGATTCGGAGACTAGTCTTGAATATATTAAATTTCACATTTATAATTGAAGTAATTAGTACTGACAAAAATGTTATTGCAGATTACATATCAAGACAAAGCTACACAGACTGATATAATAGAAGAAGATACTCTAGAAAAAATACTCAACACCCTAACTATGCTTTCAATGAAAGTGGACAGTATGGGTAATGAGATAGAAAAGCTAAAGACTAATGAAGATAAACTGAAGTCTATAGCTACAAATCAGCTAACTCAGCAGTGTGTAGAGCTATGTCGATCGGAAGACATTAAAGTTCCAGAGCTAGAAGGAGACGATGGGACACTCCATAAAACCCATAACGTTTATCAATCTACTTCTGCAGGTACAAGCAGAGGAGTTAGTAGACAAAGATATCAGAACATGAATATGAATAAGATATTTGAGAAACCATTTATACCAAAAACACAAAAAGACCCTTTGTTCATACCCCCACAAATTACCACATACCGAGATAGTCTGAACCAAGATAAAAAAGTTTACAACTATACAACCCAAAAACACATAGAAAATATGTATAGAGTACAAAATTTCCTAAACCTTAACCCTAGAGCTACAAATATCAAAGAACCAAACACAAATTATATAACCCAAAAATTACAAGGTTACAACAAGCTAATTGAACTACCCAAAACCAACCCAAACTTAATAAAAACTTGTTTTAACTATGGATTATTAAATACCATATACACCTAAGACGGAGAAGAACTAACAGCTATGGAAGAATTACATAAAATATTCACTACCTATAAAAGGATAACCAAAGGAAATCTATTTTATATAAAGTGTTATACTGCACCAGCAGAGATATTATACGACGAAATAAAACCAGTTATACAAGTGGTAAAAATAGGATTAACCAGAGATATGATTATACCGGAAGATATTATGCAACATCCAGAGGTTCCCAGAATTGAGATACCTGATTTCTATGCAAATAAATGACTCATTGGACTAGCTACAATTATTCAAGAATTAGCAAATAATTATACCAATAGAAATACAATATGGAGCTATTATTCAAGAGACCATCAGATGATTTATTCGAATTCAAAAGAACTACGACAAGCAGATATGGAAGATGTTAGGCAATGGATAATGACATTACTTAGCCCAGAAAAACAATCTACTGTAAGAACAATTAAGAAAGAATTTATTTCAGATGGATTATTGACGAGATATTGCAAGATAATTGGACACAAATATCCAGACCATCAATGTTCAAGATGTAATGGAGAAGATAATATTATCCCAGAAGTCCACCTAGAATAAAAGAATCAAGAAGATAAGCATGCCAGTTGGAAGATAAGATAAGCAGCAATAATGGAGATATGGAAAAGCAGCAGATACGACAACGAGAAGATATCAGCAGAGTAATAATAGAAGACAAGATATTAAATACATTTTACGTAAAGTTGTTGTATAGATTTTTAGCCTTTTTTTTAGCTTTTTAGACTTTTTAGGCTATAGCACTAATAATTCTTGTAGCCTTTTTAGCCTTTTTAGGCTATGACACTAATAATTCTTGTCTCATTAGGAGACTTTTTTTTAGAATTTTAGAAAACGTACAAGAAATGTAAATGCTTTTGTAAAAATTCATTCTATAAATAAAAGGAACCGAAGGCATTGCAAAGTAAGCCTTCATGTGTTGAAGCACAAATACTCTCTCCTGTCCGCAATAAATATTTTGCTTAGTTAATTAAAAAACAGATATATTTCAATGGAAAAAGATATGGAGGAACAAACCTCAGAAATATCAAACCTACCCGAACAGGTATATTTATTTATGATTATGAATAGCTAAATTCATAACTCCTAACAATCATGGTATAATGAAATAAATTCATATTAGTTACTTCATAGTAGAATTATTCGAAGAATAATACGTTAAAGAAGTTCATTAGCAAAGTGGAAACAGATAAAAATCCCTATGAACTATGCCATCCTAAAGGTGAAATCAATGAGGCAAGAAGCCGTGGTGGGGAGTAACCAGAGTAGAGGCGCTATTTAAGGGAAAAATATCCAAATTACCATGCTAATAGTGACCGAAGAACATGTTATTTAAGAATAATCTAGTATATAGTAATCTAAGATGACCATATTTTGTTATGTATATGATTGGAGGGAATATTTTGAAAATAGCAATTTTATGAAAATGAATAATTATTTATCTGATGTGATGGTAGATAAATTTAAAATACTTATTTTGTATGCACTTAAGGATATAAAAGTAGTAGATATAAGAAAAATCATATTAGAAAAAGCATTTGGTAAATATTATATGACTAAAGTAAAATACATACCATACCTACCTAACTACTCTTACAAATACTTACCATGATAAATTACATAGAATTTTTGGAAAAAGATATGAGAAACATACAGTTAATAGAAAACTGATGAAAGTAAATTTAGACAAATACATGAAAACTAAAGATATAAAATATATAGAATTTCTTAATGAAAATATGCAAAAACTACTAAGACTAAAATAAACAACTACAAAATATTATAATAAAATATTTAGTCAATTTTAAATGATAGATAATCTTAAAGTCTTAATCTTATATATACTTAGAGATATAGAAATTATAGATATTAAGAAAATAATATTAGAAAAAGTATTAGACTATGAAATTGAAACTATAAATTGGATAGGACAGTTATACCTAGATAATTACCCAGAAGGATATTATTCAGATTAAGAGATGTTAGAATATATTATAAAAACTAGAGAAAATCAAGATAATCTAAATAAAGAAATTAATTATAGAAATCGAATTAGAAAAATAATGGAGAATCTAAAAGAAAAATTAATATGGATAGAAGAAACCTTAGAAAATTTAGGAAAAAGTACATGTGATAGTTTATATAATTTAAAAAACTCGCTACAAGAAGAACAACACAAGATAATAAATAACATTGAAAATCTAGAATTAGATATACATTACAGTACAATTAGGATAAATTATTATACAGAAATTTGTAACTCTGCAATTACTACAGGATAAAATAATCAACTACACAAATTAATGAATACATCTTATGGAAAGAATAAATCATTAAAAGATATTGAAACAAAATTTAAGAAATATCCACACACAAAGAAAAATAGATTCATTATACATATAATAGATCTATTTTACAAGTTAGTTATCCGCATAGATCCGTACCCCCCTACAAATGGTATGTATTTCAAATTCAAATACTTAATCTTTCAATTCAAAATTTTTATTACAATATTTTTAATTTTTGTCTTAAAACATTTTTTAATTTGTCCTAAAAAATACCACGTGGCTATATTAATATGTCTATATATATATATATATATATATATATATATATATATATATGATAAGGTTTATAAGGATATATACATTAGGACTCCTTAAAAAATATGAGTTATATAAATTTAATATGATATTATTATTATTATTATTATTATCTTTTGCTTACTCCTACTACTATTAATAGTGCAGCATAATGCCTCTACTACTATTATTATTCATTTATTATTATTATTATTATTATTATTATTATTATTGTTGTTGTTATTATTATTATTATTATCATCATCATTATCATCATTATATTTATTATTATTTTTATTTATTGTTATTATTATTATTATTATTATTGTTGTTGTTGTTGTTGTTGTTGTTGTATCACCATACTAATACTATCAACACACTCTTTTTTTTGGTTAGAAATATACCACATACTACTATTTATTATAATAATTATTATTAAATTAAATACATTTAAATATGTTTTATAATTTATAAAAGGAATAAATTTTTGAAATAGTAAGAGTTTATTTAGGACTCTTTAATCATACTTTTCTATTTTTAAGCTAATAATTTTTTTCTTCTTAAGAAAATAATATATTTTTAAATTCAAATATTTAATATTTAAACTATAAAAGAGATAAGTTTGAAATAGTAATAGTCAATTAGAACTCTTCAATTATGAATTTCTCATTATTAAGCTAATGTATTTCAAATTCAAATACTTAATCTTTCAATTCAAATTTTTTATTACAATATTTTTAATTTTGTCTTAAAACATTTTTTAATTTTGTCCTAAAAAATACCACGTGGCTATTTTAATATGTTGTCACGAACAAGGAAGAGAAGCATGTTTGCCGCTTTGGGTGCACGATAGCAGGGTTGCTAATGTACGCTGGTAGAGAAAATGGCTCGTCGATCTGCAATATCACCGCCACTGATTATCATCACTCCGGCGAGTGAAATGCTATAACATCTAGGCCTGTTAACATTTAGGGACTTCCTCTCTTGCTCATTTCAGCCTATCAGTGAGGAAACTGATCTTGAGGAGTCGAAGTTGGTGAAATATGAGCCAACTGAGAAGAGGATTTCAAGGAGGCCGGAGGATTCACAATTTCCCCAGAGACTGTAATTTTCAGAAGCGGGAACCTCATCCCAAGCTTTACCAGTCCAAGCTGAGGTGGAAACAGAAGAGGTGAAGGAACAGGTGAAGACCATAAATCAAAGCTCCCAAATGGGGCAAAATCTTGCTTATATACCACCGATGACAAAGGGAGAAAAACTGATTGTTTAGTTAGAAGAAGAGGATATACTGGTTCAGGCCAACCATTGAAGCATAACATTGGTCGAATACGTTCCTTAAAACAATGGAGAACTACATAGATCACATGTGGAATTTTGTATCCAAACCAAAGGTATTATATCACGACGATGGCTATTACATATTTAAATTTGCTATACTAGCGGATAGGGATCTAGTGTTGCAATCAGGACCTTATACGTATAGGAATAGACCAATGATCCTAAGGATTGGATGATTGATTTTGAATTCAAACCAGAATGCCTGCATAAGGTGCCATTGTGGGTAAATTTCGCTAGACTACCTTTGGGATTTCGGTCGATGGAATCATTGAGTAAACTAGCAAGTGTTGTATGTAAATCGATTTACACAGATAAGTATACTTCTGAGATAGAATGGATATCATTCGCAAGGGTATTAGTAGAGGCAGACATTAGCCACACATTACCTACGCAGGTGGAACTCATCACACTAATGGGAACTACACAACAAGTCATTGCATATGATTGGATCCTGAAATTCTATAATGATTGTAATAGCTTTGGACATATTGTTGCTGAATGCCCACATAAGAAAGAACCTGAGATAGAAAATTAGGCCAACCCTATACCATAATAGAAGAACCAAAATACAGTATGACTAAAAACCAAGTGGTAGAGCAATCTGATTCTGAGTAGTTGTTGGACAGTAAAATTTTTGATATCAAAAATAAATAATTCGAGACAAGAAAATATTGCAATAATCTATTTATTGATTTCAATATATGAGGTTTACAATCTCTATGAATCCTCTGATTCGCCTTTTCAAATATAAATTCAAGGGTTTAAAGCTTGATCTTGAATTTGAACTTGATTTTTTGATTTGAGGGACTTGATCTTGACTTGTGCTTGAATTCAAGCGCTATTGAGCTTGTTCTTAAATATTGCGGTCTTGATCTTGAATCTTGATGAACTTGATTTGAATTCTTGAGATGTGTAGAGAAATTATGGCGTCTGATCCACGAGCTTTCTCTTGCTTCTTGTTAGAGGTCTGGGGTTCCTTTTCTGAATTATGAGACCCCTATTTATAGTTGTGGAAAAGGAAGAGTCATGATGAAGATGGACTTTCCTTGACCAATCGGATTTGAGTGACATGGCACCTTTTATGGGCTTTGATTTAATTGGGCCTGCTACATCATTTTGACATGTGGCATGGTCCTATTGACTCCTTTCCTTGACTTGGCATGCCATGTCATTTGACATGTGGCGCTTATTTGGGCCTCTAGAATATGATAATATCTTGGGCTTAGCAAAGTGAACTTATTATTTGTAGCCTAAATTAATGGACTAGCCCAATAAAGATTGTACTTTATTTAAGTCCATACATATTTAGACTTAAATGATTAATCTTATTATAATAATCCGTAATATTTATTTGGGACTAATCTATTTTTAATTTAATATAATTCAAATTTTGTATAGATTTAAATTTAATAAAATTTCAGTGCCCACAAATGCCCCCTACTTCAAGACTTGTCGATACATTTGATCTTCTTGAGACTAGACTTGAAGTATGATTCATGCTTCCTTCGTGCTTCAATGATTTCCATGCATTTTACATATTGATATCGCCTCTCAAAAAGTCTCTTATTTTTTTTCATGAATTTCTACACATAAGACCCATTGGTGAGGCATGATCCGATTTCAAATAAATTTTGGAAGAATTTTTATCGTCTTACTTAACCAGGAATAAGACTCTTCCGATTTGAACTTAGATTGGAGAAGGAAATAACCTCCAATTTGAATTTGTATGGGAAAAGAAAACAACCTCCCATTTGAATTTGGATGGGAGAAGAGAACAACCTCCGATTTGAATTCGTATGGGAGAAGAAAATAACCTCCAATTTGAATTTATATTGAAGAATAAAACAATCTCCAATTTGAATTTGTATGGGAGAAAGAAACAACCTTCAATTTGAATTTGTTTATGAGAAGAAAACAATCTCCAATTTGAATTTGGATATGGAAACTCTTCCGATTTGAGAAGGAAACATCCATCATACAACTCTATAAAAGGATGTAGGTTCTCCACTTTTTCAATATCAATTTTGGGGGTTTCAAGCCATGAATAATAGTGAGGTAATTTCTTTCCCTCCTATTTTTCTTTTATTTTCGTCACTTTTTTTAGCACAACATCTTAGTGGTAGAAAATTCATATCTTATTGTAAAATTATCGAACACATGATCCGTTTGATGTTTCAGAATCTAGACTTCGAGGTATATAACATATCCAAAATTCCTTCAATATAATTCTCGATAATTTTTTGAATTTAGCCTTGAATTTTATCATGCTGAAAATTTCAGATCTGCGTGTCTTTACTAAAACTTTCATATCATGAAGTAGGAACGGTGAAATTAAAAACCGCTTGATTCTTGTGAAACTAGATACAAAGATCTACATTATATCCAGAATTCATAATTTAATACCTTTGAGATTATTTTAGATATTATTTCGAAATCAGCAATGAGTTTTGATACATCAACAATTTCAGATTTACGCGATGTCACCAAAGAAATTATATCTCAATGTGAGAGTATCAAAATTATGATCCACTTGATTCTATAGATGACAGAAACATGCATATATAACATATCCAAAATTTGGATTTTAATACTTCTTGGATTGTTCTGGATAATATTTTTTTGAAGTCAATCTAATATGCTGTCCTGCAGAGGATTCCAAATTTACATTGCCTAACCAAATAATTTATTTCTTGATATGGGACCATCATCACCAAGGAGAGTTTTGATTGATTTATTCTTATAAAGGTTTCTTGTCTCAATCCAAGTTGGTGATATACAACTTTTAAGATCGCAATGCTTTGACAGGTAACATCCTTTCTATTTGTGTTTTTACTTTCTTTCTTATTTTTTTTTTTTGTATTTTTTTTGTGTTTGGAGAATTGAAACAAATAGAAATATGCAATAATTGGCCGGCTTAATGTGCGGGAGTTTAACTTTGCCTCCGTCACCTTAAGACCGAAAGACAATAATTGTCCGGCTTAAGGTGCGAGAGTTTAACTTTGCCTCCATCACCTTAAGACCAAAATACTTTGCTTGAAGACGGTGGACACCGGCTTAAGGTTTGAGAGTTTAACTTCACCTCCATCACCTTAAGACGAAAAGACTTTGCTTAAAGATGGTGGACACCAGCTTAAGGTGCGAAGCTTCGTTACCTCAAGACCCGACTAATTTTGATTGAAGACGGTGGACGTCGGCTTAAGGTGTGCGAGGCTTCGTCACCTCAAAACCCAACTAATTTTTCTTGAAGATGGAGGACGTCGGCTTAAGGTGTGTGAGGCTTCATCACCTCAAGACCTAACTAATTTTGCTTGAAGATGGTGGACGCCGGCTTAAGGTGTGCGAGGTTTTGTCACCTTAAGACCCGACCAATTTTGCTTGAAAATAGCGGACATCGGCTTAAGGTGTGTGAGGATTCATCACCTCAAGACCTGACCAATTTTGCTTGAAGATGCAGTGATTTTCTTTAAGTATGGGCCCTTTCACCGATGCATTTATGCGATGGTCTTCTCTAAGTATGGGCCCTTTTACTGATGCATTTATGTCATGGTTTTCTCTAAGTATGGGCCCTTTTTAATCATCAACTTAAGGTTCAAAGGGACAAATTTTTTCCACCTTAAGGCATGAAAATTTCGATATCCTTTTAAGAATAAAACCGTGAGAGGTCAGCTTAAGGTGCAAAGGGGTAAATCTTGTCCACCTTAAGGCATGAAATTTTTGATATCCTTTAAGGATAAACCCATGAGAGGCCAGCTTAAGGTGCAAAGGGACAAATCTTGTCCATCTTAAGGAATGAAAATTTTGATGTCCTTTAAGGATAAACTCGTGAGAGACGACCAACTTAAGGTGCAAAGGGATAAATTTTGTCCACCTTAAGGCATGGAAATTTTGAGATCCTTTTAATAATAAACCCATAAGAGACCAGCTTAAGGTGCAAAGGGACAAATTTTGTCCATCTTAAGGCATGGAAATATGGGAGGCCTTGATTTGAAGACTTGGAAATTTTGTCAACTTTCACTCCCAAATTTGGCATTTTTGAGTGGTCCAACTTCCAAATTTGGGGATTTTGGAGACTTCATCTTATGTGAATGAAGCTCATATTTCATTGGAGTTTGCCCCCATTGAGCCACCAATACTTGGAGTGAGTCCAAAATTTAATTGGAATGTTTTCATACTTGGTATCCATATGATAGATACTCCAGGAACATATTTTTTTTGACACTCATGCAACTGAACTCAGAATGAAATTCCAAGTGCTTACGTACCTCAGTAAAGAGGATCAAGTCATAACATAGTTCTGGGTGAGTGTTTTTTTTTCGTTCTAACTTTTGCCTAGGCCGCCTCTTTTGAGGTTTTCAACCTAGCAGACTTCTTTATATTTTTTGAGCCGTACATAGTTTATACTCTTGCAGGCCAGGAGTGGACATGTAGTTTATACTTATGCCTTAAGGAGTAGACATACAGTTTATACTCGTGTCTTAAGGAGTGGACATACAGTTTATAATCGTGCCTTAAGGAGTGGATATGTAGTTTATACTCATGCTTTAAGGAGTGTCATCTCCCTTTAAGGATAGTACATTTTCAAGAACTTGGCATTGATGGGGCCAACCCTGATATCATCTGCATTAACAAGATTGTAAGCACCATTTGAATATAATTCTTGTATGACATATGGTCCATCCTACTTTGGGGTAAATTTTCCCTCAGACTTATGAGAAGTGATAATGGGTCTCCTTACTGCAATGACTTGATCTCCAACTCGAAAGCACCTCAAATGAACTCTTTTGTAGAAAGAATGAGATAGACGGGCTTGGTAACATTCAAGATTTTGTTGAGCCTCTAGTATTTTCTCATTTAGAGCTTCTAATTCTATAAGATGCAATTTAGCATTTTTTTCATTGGTAAGCCCTTCTTGAATAGCTAGTCTCAAAAAAGGTATTTGATGCTCAAGTGGTAGGACTGCTTCAACTCCAAAAGCAAGTGAATATGGGGTTGCCCGCGTTGGTGTGTGGTAAGTCATTCTATATGCCTATAAAGCTTTTTCCATTCGTTCATGCCAGTCTCGCTTGGACTTGGAGACGAATTTCTTAAATAGATTGCATAAAGTCTTATTAAATTCTTTGGCTAAACCATTGGCAGCAACATGGTACATAGAAGACTTACGCTGCTTGAAGCAAAAAAGATCACAAATCTTATTCATATGCTTGTTATAAAACAAATTACCATTATCGGTTATTATATATTGAGGGATTCCAAAGCGGTAGATGATATTTACTCGGATGAAATTTGCAACATTCTCCTTCTTTACTTCTCTAAAAGTGAGAGTTTTGGCCTATTTTGAGAAGTAATCTATTGCGGCCAAGATGTATAAGTGTCCACCAGAAGATTTTGGTAGTGGACCAACAATATCCATTCCCCAAGCATTGAAAGACAAAGATACTACAACTGGGTGTAGTACCTCTGGAGGTTGATGTGTGAAATTTGAATGGAATTGGCAAGCTTTGCATCTTATATTATAGTCTAATCAATCTTTCACCATCGTTGGCCAATAATATCCTATCCTTTTAATGTGAAAATGGATCTTTGGTCCAGACTGATATGATCCATAAACTTCTGAGTGCGCTTCTTGCAAAGCTTGAATTACTTCTTCCTCTCCCAGACACTGTAAAAGCACTCCTTCACATGATCTTCTATATAGTATGTCCTTATAGTAAAGCAAGCGAGTTGAACGACGACGAATGTCAGTCCTTCTCCTTGGGTCCTATGGAAGTATCCCATAACATAAGTAATCAATGATAGGTTGTTGCCAATCTTCTTTTACAACTTCAGATATGGCAATGAGGTATTCAAATTTATTTTCTTCATCCTCATTTGATGGAGGTACTACCCATTCTTGGTGGATAGTAACTTGCATCTGATTTGGAAGAGTCAAGGTTGAGGCTAAAATAGCTAGGGCATCAACTTGCTTGTTTTCTCTTCTTGGCACATGTTGGAGGGTTACTTCTCCAAGCCACCCCATCAACTTCTGTGCATAATCATAATATGGTCGTAGCTCAGGCTTTCTGACTTCATAGCTTTCCAAAAGCTGCTTGATCACCAATTGGGAGTCACCAAAGACTTGTAGTTGTAGTTGTTTCATGTCAACTGCCATTTCAAGTCCAAGTATTAACACTTGATATTCTGCAACATTATTAGAGCAATGGTTTGTTAGGGTATATGAGTATGAAATAACCTCTTCTTGTGGAGTGATGAACACCACCCTGGCAATATCTCCATCTCGATGTGCGACACCATTAAAGTACATCTTCTATAAGGGTCTAGCTTCAATAACCATTGTATCTTCATCAGGAAGTTCATCACTCAGTTCCCAATTATCAAGTATCAGGTGGTCTGCCAAGAATTCAGCCAATGCTTGTCCCTTTACATCCTTTTAAGGAACATACAGAATATCAAACTGTTGAAATTAAAGGTACCATCTTGCAAGTCGGTTACTAAGGACTAGTTTCGACATTACAAGCTTGATGGAATTTGCCCTAGACACAAGACGAACAACATGAGAGTGAAAGTAGTGTTTCATCTTTTGAATTGAGAAGGCCAATCCCAAACACAACTTTTTAATTAGAGAATACTTTAGCTCATTCAACGTCATCATTCTGCCCAGCTAGTAAAGAGAGTTTTCTATGCCTTCACTATTTTACTGAGCCAATAGTGCTCCAAATGTCCTCTCTTGTGCCGTGATGTAGAGTATCAATGGTTTCCTAGGTATGGGTGCCGCAAGAACTGGTGGCTTCATTAAGTATGATTTGATACTCTCAAAGAAATTACTACAAGCTTGGTCCCATTCGAAGAAAGTATCCTTCTTCATGAGATAAATAAATGGTTGATATTTTTTAGCCAGGTTTGAGATGAACCTCCTTAATATGTTAGCCTTCCTTGAAGGCTTTTTAACTCATGAATGTTTCAAGGCTTGGGAATCTTCAAAATTGCATCGAGCTTGGCTTAGTCAATTTTAATTCCTCGGTGTCGTATAATGAAGCCATGAAACTTCCTGAATGTAACTCCAAAGGGACACTTCAATGGATTCATCCTAAGTTGATATCTTCGGAGCAACTCGAACACCATTCTTAGGTCTTTTAAGTGGTCGTCTCCCTTTCTTGACTTCAATAGTAGATCATCTATGCAACATTCAATATTTTTATGTAGCAGGCCATCAAAGATGTTCTGCATAGCCCTTTGATAAGTGGCGCCAGTGTTCTTTAAACCAAAAGGCATTATCTTGTAGCAATAAATACCTTTGGGCATGTGAAATGTAGTGAGTTCTTCATCCTTTAGCGCCATGCAGATTTGATTGTATCCGGATGAACCATCCATGAAGGACATTGTCTCATAACAGTGTTGGTATCAATCATCAACTCTAGTATGGGGATTGGAAAGTCATCCTTAGGGTAGGCGTTGTTGAGATCCCAAAAGTCGCCACAAACTCGAATTAAACCATTCTTTTTTTGTACTAGAACAATACTTAAAATCCATGTAGGATATTTGACTTCATGAATAAATCCAGCTTCAATGAGTTTGTTAACTTTATTTTTGATCAATGGAACCAACTCTGGCCTAAAGAGCCTTTGGGCTTACTTAACAGGACGAGTACCATTCTTGATCGCCAACTGATGGACTGCTACTTTCTTATCTAATCCAGATATTTCCTTATAACTCCAAGTGAATACATCTATATATTCTTTGAGTATATCCATATACGTAATTTCTTTTTCCATCTTTAGAAAATTACTCAGGTAAGTTGGTCTTGGGTCTTCATCAGTTCTAAGATTAACTTCTTTGAAGGTATCTATTGTGGCCTTCACTCCTTCTTCAAGTTGAGATGGAGCATCTCCAACATCTTCCTCCTCTCAAGGATCATCATCATTGATGGACATACGGTGACACCAGAAAGTATCTTCAATCTCTTCATCTACCTTTCTTTGAGATAAGGCCTCATTTTCATTTAAGGTCGTAACATGAAATAAGGAGCCAACACTTTATTCATCATTCTCACGTTCCTTGGTATAAACCACAGTATGATCTTTTTCTTTTAATACCTTGTTTCATGAAACCACCAGTTTCGTCTGCCGCCTCATTCTAGAAGGAATCAAACTTTGGAAATCCTTTTGGATCTTAGGCGAGGAGTGCATTATCATATTTTGATGACTTCTCCGATGCTTGTTACTTCTTTTCTTATTTAGAGGACCTAACTTCTCGAACACAGAAGTTCTTGCGGTTGATTCTCTAAGTCGGTCAAAAACAAAAGGCCTTTTGTTGGATGCAGTAGACTCCTCTTCTACAGTGATGCAGTTACTAACCGCCCTTCTTATAGAGATGCGAATTGGAGGTGGCTGTGTGTATCTTAGGCCTTCATGTGCCTGCCTTGTACCTTTTGACAGAATTTTACCCAACCTTGATAGATCATTAGGATTATATCCAGCCTTTACAAATAACTTGAATGCATTTGGATCGAAGACCTCTTTTGTGCACTTCATAGGGAGTGTCATACCTAATGGCTGATTTTAAGCCACAGTTTCTCCAAGTAGCCTTGAGGATGGATTTATCGCGTCAATCTTCCTAATAGGTAAAGTTAGCCCCTTTAGCATATTATCGTGGACATCAGGTGGGTAATTTTTCTCTTTTTTTACCTTTGGTATGTAGCAAAGAATAAGAGTTGCCTTCTTTTTCATAGGAGTGATACTTTTTTTATTTGAAGTGGAGAGAGGATTCTTGGTGGTGACTAGAGTTACCATGACCTTCTTGGATGCAAGATCATCACACTTGGTCTTGGTGACATTATCAACCATTTTTTCATTCATGACATAGTTCTTCAAGTAGAATTTTGCATAGGCAAAGTGTGATTCAGCTTCAGTGAATGGCTTATCATCAGCTATTATTTTTCTTTCCACTCCACCTTCGAGGTACTTCAAGCATTGATAGTAAGAGGATGAGATAATTTTATTCCCGTGCATCCAAGGCCTATGTAAGAACCCGCAAAGTTCCCTTGTAGTTTGAGCCTTGAGCGTGTTAAGTGAAGTGTAATTCTGACCCTAAAAGATTAAGAAGAGACTTCCCAAGTGATTAGCATTTTAATCTTATTTAATTTTCCTAAAAATGACTTCTTATAGTGCAGAGAATTGAATTAGATTTCCAATGATACCAATTTTTTCCAAATCGGGCATCGGGGTGGGAAGTTATGGCCATTTTACTGAAAGTTATTGAAACTGTCCAAGTGCGATGGACAGGTTGACGGATCATCAAGTGTCCGATGGACTGTCTCCCAGACCATTACAACCAAGGCAGTAACTTCCTTTTCTTGCCTAAGTGCGATGTCCAGGACGATGGACCGTCAAGACTCCGACGGACCGTCGCTGAGACAGTCGCCGCTAAGGCAGTGTGGCCTCATCTTGGCCAATGCGCGACGGACAATCTGACGGACCATCGAGTTTGTGATGGACCATTGCTGAGACCATCACATCGAGGTAGTCTATTCTTTTTTTGACCGACGTACGATGGACTATTTGATGGACCGTCAGGCTAGCGATGGACTATCGCTTAAACCATCGCAGCCCCTGTTCAATATTTTAAGTCATTTTTAAAAAGGGAATCTTCGGTATTTCCACTCTTGTATCAACCAGATATATTTTACATGAATAAAATGACTTCATTCATCATCCAAAATATAAAAGAGCTAGGGTTTCTCCCTCAAGATCAAATCTAAAACCCTTCTCCAAGAAATCCAAGAACTCATCATAGATTCTACAAATTGAGTTGAGATTTAAGTTTCCCAAGTTCAAGGGTCGCAAGAAACCTCTCTCAAGAGTAAGAAAAAGAGTTTGAAGCAAGCTTTTTCATCCAATTTAATAATCGAAGGTATGTTGGGTTTTGAACAAGGGTAATCCTTTCACCCTTGTGCCCAAAGGCTTATTTAAACTATAATTTTCTGCAATCTATGAGATTTTACATGATATTGAATTAGGGTTTTTCACCCATTGTTATTGATTGCAATATCTTGATGTTTTCCAAGAGTTGAAAGTCAAATGGCATGATTTTGCATATTTTCTTAAGAAATTGAAGCTGAGTTTATACCCTATGTTGTTACTCCTTGAGAATTTAAGAGTTTCAATGTTCAAGAAATTAAAGTATATGAGTATGTTGATATTTTGAGACAAATTGTTGTAACTTCAAGATTTCTACATGAATTATGAATCTAAATGCTATCTATTATTCATTATGATGAGTTTTAGCTTGAGATTGAATTATGGGTTATTAAGCCCTACTTAAGACTTGCAATTTTATGAACTATTATGATATAAGCACCCATGATTTGAGTATTTTGAGATTATTGAGAAATGTTTTAACCTAATGGTTATAGAGTTTTGAAATCCACTCTACCACATAAGATTATAGAATTTGATTATTGGGTTCTTATGAATCATGAGATTATTTTGAAAGTGGATTTCCATGAGATGAGAGAGATAAACTAAAGGGAATAGTATTTAGTACCGAGTTGGGTAACTTACCACGGTTTCTTACCCTAGAACTATGTGCCACGATAGGTTTGAGATTTTGGGTCTAAGGCCAAGATGATTAGGCCTGAGGCCGAGATAAGTGATCACTGAGTTGAGGTTATACTCTTTGGCAAGAGTATGATGCCTCTCCCCAATGTGAGGTTTCTTCTTTAGGAGGACAAGATGTTGGACTCCATGTAGCTCGCATGACTTATGTCGGTTAAGAGAACCTCTCTAAACTAAAGTATTTTCCATTGAGATGGAATATTTTCCTTAAATCTTTGAGATGAGATATTGTCTAAAGTGAACGAATTGCTTTTGAGTATTTTCCAAAGAAGGAAGAAGTTTTATTTACTAGTAAGAGTTGATCATCCATTTTTAAACCAAAGTCATATGATTCCGAGTTCCAAGTGTTTGAGTTCAAAAGATTTATAAGTTCTTGTGCAATAAAGAATTTTTATTCTTTATGAGATATATGCATGAGTTGAAAGTATTATTTAAAGCTTCCTTCATCCTATGAGTAATGAGAATTAGAGGAGAGCACAAATTTTAAAGCTAAAGTATAATTACTCACGAGATTTGTGTTACATACTTCATTCTACATGATTAATGACCATTATATTTTAGACTTATTCAAGCCATGTGAGTCATTCCTATTTGCATGCATGATTTGATTAAAGAGTATTGATATTATTTTATGTAAATGCATACACCCCCATATACTCAGTACATTCCCAAGTGCTGATCCACATATACGTCTATGTGCTACATTGTCTTATAATGTAGGTTCAGGTGCCCAGTCCCAGCCTCGTCAGTGATTCCCGAGTATCTTTGTCTATATTTCTATAGTAGTGAGTCCTCATGGTTTGAGGAACTATCTTCAGCCATTTCAGTATTCGAGTGTTTATGTTATTACTTTTAGTTCAGTTTGAGTCAGTTGGGGACCTGTCCTAACGGCTCTCGAATTCATAGAGTAATAGAGGCTTTGTCAGACTAGTTATTAGATTGTGGTTGTGTTGATATTTCCAGTATTGTGGTCGTTTAGACTAGGTATTACCTTCGTATTTCCTTTTATTTGATATGACAGTTCTAGTTTTTTGTATATTTCTTATTGAATGAGTTATTATGAGAAGTGATTGGCTCAAAGGGTTATCTTGGGGCTACTTATAGCCCTAAGCACCGTATGACATCCTGGGAGGTAATTTTGGGTCATTCAAACTTGGTATTAGAGCCAGGTTTTAAAGTAGTCCTAGGGAGTCTGATAAGCCGTGTTGAGTAGAGTCTTGATCATTGGTGTGTAGTGCGCCATATCTATGAGAAAGAGGCTACAAAATATTATAGGAAAACGTTGTTTCTTTCTTTCAGATTCTATCATGCCTATAGTTGTCTCTTATATAATAATTCATGCTCTCCTATTTTAGAAAATTCCTCTCCGAAGAGTGAATGCCCACGGAAACAATGATGAGAAACCCCCACCTATTGATCCTTTGAATGAGACTGTGTCTCATGATGAGTTTTGGGCGGCCTTTTAGGCATTAGCCCAAACAGTCACCACTAATGTTCGGGGCAATAACTAGGCCACAGTTGTAAATCAATAGGGAAGTGATGTAGTTGCTTCTAGGATCCGTGATTTTATATGGATGAATCCGCTAGAGTTTTATGGATCCAAGGCAGGTGAGGACCCACAGTTATACCTTGAAAAGATGAGAAAAATCATATAGGTGATGTATGTTTCTGAGGAAGAAAGTGTTGAGTTGGCATCTTACAGCTTGAAGGACATAACTTATGATTGGGTTGTATCATAGAGGAAGGGTAGAGGCGAGGATGCTGCTCCTATGACTTGGCAGGTATTCCAAGATGCATTCTTGAAAAAGTTCTTTCCACTTGAGATAAGGGAAAAAAATATTAAGGAGTTTATGAACTTGAGACAGGGCTCCATGACTGTTAAGGAGTACTGCTTAAAGTTCAAGCTGTTGGCCAAGTATGCTCCTGATTTGATTTTTGACATCTGAGCTAGTATGAGCAAGTTCGTGACAGGTGTTTTTGGTTTGGTGCTGAAAGAGTGTAGGACTGTGATGCTGTATAGGATATGGATCTATCTAGGTTGATGATACATACACAATAGATAGAGGAGGATAAGATTAGAGAGAGAGACAGAGTGAGGGGTAACAAAAGGGCTAGATTTGAGCAGCATGAGTGCAGTTAGCTTAGGTTCCATGGAGAAAACTGCCCTCTATTTTAGAGACTTTCGTCTATTCTAGCGCCTTTATCAGCTAGTGCTCCCGTGCCTAGAGGTAGGCAGGAGTAAGGAAGCTGGTCTTTTATGTCTTAGTAACAGAATAGTATTAGTAACAGGCCCCGTTATCCTTCTTATGCTAAGTATGGTAGGGATCATCTCGATGAGTGTTTTGCAGATTTAAGGGGTTGTTTTGGTTATGGAAAACAGGGCCACAAACTTAGAGATGTCCGCATGCTATGCAGGGGACCAGAGATGCCTGACCTCAGGCACAGACTACTAGTACACCAGCTCATGTCCCTCGTACCGCCCCTGTTCAGGGTGCTTCATCTAGCACTGTTGGCGGTCAGTGCCAAAACAGATTCTATGCCTTACCATCCTGTCAGAAGCAGGAGGACTCTTCCAATGTTGTTACTTGTATGCTCTGCTTCATTTGTTTTGATGTTTATGTGTTGTTGAACCCCGGGTTAAGTCTCTCCTATGTGACCCCACTTGTGGCTGTGAATTTTAAAATGAGTCCTGAAAAAATTCCTAAGCCTTTCCTAGTTTTCACACCAGTAGGGGAGTCAGTTGTTGCTAAACAAGTGTATAGAGATTGTCCTATTACTATTCTTTCTAGAGTCATACTTGCTGATTTGATAGAGTTAGACATGGTGGATTTTGACCTTATTTTGGGTATGGATTGGCTTCATTCTTGTCATGCATCTATAGACTATTGTACCCGTGTGGTCAAGTTTCAGTTCCTTGATGAGCCAGTTTTTGAGTGGTCTGGGAGTTTGGTATCTCAAAAGAGTCATTTTATCTCCTATCTTAAAGCCAAAAAGCTAATATCCAAGGGTTGCATCTATCACCTAGTCAGAGTCAAAGACACTAAGTTCGAGGCTCCAACTATTTAGTCAGTCGATATTGTTAATGAGTTTCTAGATATTTTTCTGAAGATCTCCCAGGGGTACCTCTCGATAGAGAGATAGAATCCGGGATTGACCTTCTTCCCGACACTCATCCTATTTCTATTCTGCCATACCATATGGCACCTGCTGAACTTAAAGAGTTGAAAGAGTAACTCCAAGATATTTTAGACAAAGGATTCATAAGGCCTAGTATTTCTTCTTGGGGTGCAACTATTCTATTTGTGCGAAAGAAAGATGGTTCTTTGCGTATGTGTATTGACTATCATTAGCTTAACAAGGTCACAGTTAAAATTAAGTATCCTCTTTCGAGAATTGATGACCTGTTTGATCAGTTGCAAAGTGCAAGTTATTTCTCCAAAATAGACCTTATATCCGACTATCATCAACTTAAAGTAAGGGAATGTGATGTTCTAAAAATAGCCTTCCAAACTCGCTATGGTCACTTTGAGTTTCTAGTCATGTCTTTTGGGCTAACCAATTCCCCAATAGCTTTTACAAACCTCATAAATCGAGTGTTCAAGCAATATCTTGATATGTTTTTCATAGTGTTCATAGATGACATCCTTGTCTACTCTCGCAGTGAGTATAATCATATAGATCACCTTAGAATTATCTTAAAAACTCTTAGAGGTCACCACTTGTTTGCCAAATTTAGTAAGTGTGAATTTTGGCTAAGGTCTGTAGCCTTTCTGGGTATATGGTTTTAGCCAAAGGTATTAGAGTTGATCCCCAAAAGATAGAAGCTGTAAGAAATTAGGCTAAAACTATCTCTCCATCTAACATTAGAAGTTTCTTGAGTTTAGCAGGCTACTATCGCTGTTTTGTTGAAGGTTTCTCTTCTATTGCGTCTCTCATGACCTGGTTGACCTAAAAGAAAGTTAAGTTCCAGTGGTCAGATTTCTGTGAGAAGAGTTTTCAGGAGTTGAAGACTCAACTTACTTCTGCCCCTATGTTGACTTTGCCTGATGGTACAGATGGTTTTGTGGTGTATTCTGATGCCTCTAGAATTGGTTTGGGTTATGTGTTGATGCAAAGAGGTAAGGTTATAGCCTATGCCTCTAGTCAGTTAAAGCCTCATGAAAAGAATTACCCAACCCATGATCTTGAGTTGGCTGCTATGGTATTTGCTTTGAAAATCTGGAGACACTGTCTTTATGGTGTTTATATTGATTGTTTACTTATCATAAGAGCCTGCAATATGTGTTTACTCAGAGGGAGTTGAATCTAATGCAGAGAAGGTGGTTAAAGCTATTAAAAAACTATGATATGAGTGTGTTGTATCCCCGGGCAAGGCCAATATAGTGGCGGATACCCTTAGCAGATTGTGTATGAGTAGTTTTGCTCATGTAGAGGAAGGTAAGAAAGAGTTAGCTCATGATGTGCATTGTCTAGCTAGATTGGGTGTTAGGTTGCTTGATTTAGTTGAGGGAAGTACTTTGGTACAAAGTAGTTCTGAATCCTCTTTAGTTTCGAAAGTGAAGGAGAAGCAAGATAGAGATCCTAGTTTGGTCAGACTGAACGAGGCAGTTAAAGACCAAAAGGTAGAGGTTTTCTCCCAAGGGGGAGATGGCGTGTTGAGATTGTAGGGTAGATTGTGCGTTCCGTGTGTTGATGATTTGAGGCAGAGAATTATGGCTGAAGTGTATGGTGCGCGGTATTCTATTCATCCCAGTACTATAAGATGTACCTCGAATTACGAGAAATCTATTGGTGAAATGGTATGAAGAGGGATATAGCTGAGTTTTTAGCAAAGTTTCCAACGTGCCAACAAGTTAAGGTAAAGCACCAAAGACCTGGTGGTATGATGCAAGAGTTTGGTATACCCACTTAGAAGTGGGAGGTGGTGAATATAGACTTCGTGACCTGGTTACCTTTTTCGCGTCATCATCATGATTCTATTTGGGTTATTATAGATAGGATGACTAAGTCCGCACACTTCTTGCCCGTTTATACATCTTATACAATAGAGGATTATGCTATATTGTATATTCGGGAGTTAGTTAGGCTGCACGGAGTTCCCTCGTCTATTATTTTAGATAGGGGTACTCAATTTACTGTTCAGTTTTGAAGGGCAGTTGAGCAGGGTCTTGGTACCCAAGTTCTTTTGAGTTTTGCTTTTCATCCGCAGACAGATGGTCAGGTTGAAAGGACTATTCAGACCCTAGAAGACATATTGAGGGCGTGTGGTCTTGATTTCAAAGGAGTTGGGATGAGCATTTTCTATTGATAGAGTTCGCCTATAACAATAGTTACCATTCTAGAATCGGGATAGCACCATTTAACGCCTTGTATGGTAGAAGATGTAGATCACCCATAGGTTTTTTGAAGTGGGTGAAGCTGCCGTGATTAGGCCTGATGCAGTGTTTGAAGCTCTGAAGAAAGTTAAGTTGATTAGAGAGAGGTTAAAGACAGATCAGAGTCGTCAAAATTCATATGCCAATGTGAGGAGAAGAGATCTTGAGTTTGAAGTGGGTGATTTGGTGTACTTGAAGATTTCACCCATGAAAAGGGTGAAGAGGTTTGTTAAAAAAGGAAATCTTAGTCCCCTTTATGTTGGCCCGTATAGAGTTTTGAGCTGTGTTGGGAAAGTAGCCTATGAGGTTGAGTTGCCTGCGGAGTTGTCAGCCGTTCATCATATTTTTCATGTCTCTAAGATTAAGAAGCATATTGGTGATTCTGTTGTGGTAGATCCTTCAGAGTGCTGATATTCAGAACAATTTTTCATTCGATGAGATTCCCATTGAGATCCTAAATTCTAAGATCTGTAGACTGAGGAACAAAGAGGTTCCCTTTGTCAAAGTATTGTGGCGGAACCAATCAGTTGAGGGCGCTACTTGGGAAGCAGAAGTAGACATACGAGCCAAGTACCCCCACCTCTTTTTCGTGAGTTCAGATCGATCTAAAGGTATTATTCTTCCTTAATTCATCCCTTCTAATCTAAAGTTCAGCTATATATCTATTCTTGCATGAGTTCTTGCAATTTCTGAGGTATTCAAGAGTTTAAAAAGATTTTGAGCCCATTTAGCTAATTGCTTTAGCTATGTGTACTCTATTTTTCCTGTGTTCCTAGTCTAACTTGCGACGTTCGAGGATGAATGTTTCCAAGGGGGAGATATTGTAAGACCCCGCAAAGTACCCTTGTAGTTTGAGCCTTGAGTGTGTCAAGTGAAGTGTAATTCTGGCCCTAAAAGATTAAGAAGAGACTTTCCAAGTGATTAGTGTTTTAATCTTGTTGAATTTTCCTGAAAATGACTTCCTATAGTGTAGAGAATTGAATTGGCTTTCCAACGATTCCAATTTCATCCAAATCCGGTATCGGGGTGGGAAGTTATGGCCATTTTATCGAGAGTTATCGGAATCGGCTAGGTGTGACGGACAGGTTGATGGACCGTCGAGTGTCCGATGATCCATCGCCCGAACCATCGAAACTAAGGTAGTACTCCCTTTTCTGGTCCAAGTGCAACCGCCAGGACGACGGACCATCAAGACTGCGACAAACCATCGCTGAGACCATCGCCGCTGAGGAAGTGTGCCCTCATCCTATCAAACGTGCAATGGACGATTCGATGGATCATCGAGTTTGTGGTGGACCATCGCTAGGATGTCACTTCGACCGTCGCAGCCCCCGTTCAGTATTTTAAGTTGTTTTTAAAAAGGGACTCTTCGGTCTTTCCACTCTTTTATCAACCCGATATATTCCAAACTAAGCAAATGACTTCATTCATCATCCAAAATACAAGAGAGTTAGGATATAATGCCTCGAATTTGGTACGCAGAATACTACATGGTGCTCATGACCCTGAAGAACCACAAGCTAACCCATGACTAATATCTGTACCTGTATACTACATAATATACCATAAAATGCAGAAACATGAACTGAATGGCCATAAGATTCAAAACTGAATGAACATCTGATAAACAATGTCTGAAAATGGTATAACAATACCAAAGTAAATTTGAAATAACTGTCTAACATGCTACAGTCTGAAAGCCTCTAAACTGTCTATATAAGGAGTTGATGGGATATGTCCCCAACTAACTCTGACTACTAAAATAAACTAAAAACAAAATTAGTAATGAAATCATCATGTCCTCGAAGGATAAGGACTCACTGCTAACTCTGATCACTGAACTTGGATGCTACTGGTTCTCTGGAGCTCGTGCTTTTAAACCTATGGTGTAAGACACCATAGTGCAAATGCGTCAGTACTTTGAATGTACTAGTATACAAGTGAGGTAGGCTGAATGCAATAGGTTCATATGCATGAATAATACTAACTGACTGACTAACATGAACGTGAGAATACATGCATGTATATGTAACTGTAACTGAAATCATGATAGGACTGAATACTGAGTTTTGACTACTAGTCTACTGACATTGACATCTGAGTCACTGATGAGTGAGAAATTGATACTATATTACTGAATACTGAGGGACTGATACTATGTTACTGATACATGGATGATTATATCTGACAATTCTGATTATGAAGAACTGGTTTGGTTGACTGTATGTGATAGTCCTGAAGATGAACTGATGACATGAGTTTTGATAACTGATATAACTGATAATGTAAATGATTATATCTGACAGTCCTGAATCTGATGGAACTATCTAAGTTCTTTTCTATATCTGAGTTGAGTGTATCTGATAGTCTTGAAATCTGAAGAACTATCTGAGTTCTTTTACTAAGGTTGAGACTGATACTGAAATTGTAATTGTGGGAAGTAATCATCTAAACGACATGCCTCATACTAAGATAACTAGGGTCCAACCTATAACCTTTGTTGGAAGAGTGTTAGTACCGTGCTACTGGTAAAGACAACTGCTGTGGAGTCAGTCCTAATCTAGCGGGTGACCCCTGGGATCAGTCCTATACATTTAAATATGCTAACGGGTGATCCCTAAGTATGTCAGTCCTATCTAACGGGTGACATCTCATACCTACACTGGCTACGTAGTTCTGGAACTTAGAGATTTCTTCTAGGGATCTCAGTCCTATCTAGCGGGTGAGTCCCCATTCCTAGGCTCGCTCGGTGCTGAATCCTACTCCCATTTGAAAGACACTGAACTGATTAACTGAACTGAAGTGATTATCTAAACTGAGATGATACTAATGATATTTTTTAGTAGAGCTAAACTGAGTTTACTGAGTTTCGTTGACTGATGAAATGTACTAAGTTTTGAGGACTGACTGAAAGTACTGATGTTACTGAGATTTCTAAGAATATTGCGGTTACTGTGATTACTGAGATTACTGAGTAGGACTGATCTGATGGATACTGAATTTACTGAGCTTTCTTGAGTCATGAGACTGACTAAATTCTACTGATCATGGCTTGATTGAGATTATCATGAAAACCTGACATGTCTCTAGGCACACAGCTAAATTGTCGGGTACAAGTACCCTCAGGACTTGATGGAAAGAAACTGACATAGCATGGCTTACTTGAACACATGACCAATAACACAATTCATAATTCATATATTGAAGCACTTCATCAAACATATGATATGCATAAACTTGTACATAAATGGGGATTTCATAAATGTCATACTAGTTGGGCACTTTTCCTTCATATAGGCACTGAATCAAACATATAGTAGGCATAATATATGTAGAAAACGTTATACAATAATTAAACATCATGATTCAACATCTAATTTCATCATCCTAGGGTTTAATCATAGGTTCACGTGAATATACATCTATACAAATCAATTCCACCTAACATTGATCACCCAACTTGGATTTGAATTCAATTGATCATTCTCAGCATAAAAAAAACATACCCAACATGAAATTCATAAAGAAATCCATCAACTTGAATTTAGAAAAGAGATTCTTGGGCTTAATAAATGAAAGAAGTCCATGAATGAAAACTATGTATACCTTGGTTTGTAAATACAAGAAGATTGATGGAGGAAATTCTTGAACTTGAATCTTCTATGAAAACCTTAATGTGTTCTTGAGAGGATTTTGAGAGAATAAAGTATATTTTGGTGTAATGGAGGCTCAAATCCATATTTTTGAGCTTATATATAGGGTAGGGAAATTGACCCTTTTAACCCTGGACACGTATTTTTAATTTTTGTGAAAATTTCCTAATTTTTATCCTTAGCGCGACATGCCTCTATCGTGCCAAGTCACTGGAACTGGAAAATTGGGAATCTGCATGGTGGCGCGATGCGGAGCTATCGTGTTGCCACCTTGTTTGAGACCTGGAAGTTTGACGTGACATGATACTATCACGAAGCAACACTGAAAGTTGACAATTGCCATTTAAGCTAGCTCCGTGATGTGCTGATGGCTTAGGTGATGCACTGTCTCACTAAAAAAGGTCTAACTCTTTGCCCGGCTGTCGGATTTGGGCAAATTTAGTATCGATGGAAAGATTATTGAATTTCTCACATGACCAAAAGTGAAAATCTAGAAAATACCATATGTATAAAAGTGGATTCATCTTTGAAACTAGTATTTGATATTCTTGGGACGGATTTAAGCTGGTAGAAGTACGGGGTATTACATAGGGTTTCTCCCTCAAGATCAAATCTAAAACCCTTCTTCAAGAAATCCAAGAACTCACCATAGATTATACAAATTGAGTTGAGATTTAAGTTCCTCAAGTTCAAGGGTTGCAAGAACCCTATCTCAAGAGTAAGAAAAAGAGTTTGAAGCAAGCTTGTTTATCCAATTTCATAATCTAAGGAATGTGGGGTTTTGAACTAGGGTAATCCTTTCACCCTTGTGCCCAAAGGCTTATTTAAATTATAATTTTCTGCAATCTATGAGATTTTACATGATATTGAATTAGGGTTTTTCACCCATTGTTATTGATTGCAATATCTTGATGTTTCCCAAGAGTTGAAATTCAAATAGCATGATTTTGCATGTTTTCTTAAGAAATTAAAGCTGGGTTTATTCCCTATGTTGTTACTCCTTGAGAATTTAAGAGTTTCAATGTTCTAGATATTGAAGTATATGAATATGTTGATATTTTGAGACAAATTGCTGTAACTTTCAGATTTCTACATGAATTATGAATCTATATGCTATCTATTATGCATTATGATGAGTTTAAAATTGAGATTGAATTATGGGTCACTAAGCCCTACTTGAGACTTGCAATTTTATGAACTATTGTGCTATAAGCACCCATGATTTGAGTATTTTGAGATTATTGAGAAATGTTTTAACCTAATGGTCAAAGAGTTTTGAAATCCACTCTACCACATAAGATTAAAAATTTGATTGTTGGGTTCTTATGAACCATGAGATTATTTTAAAAGTGGATTTACATAAGATGAGCGAGATAAACTAAAGGGAGTAGTATTTAGCATCGAGTTGAGTAAGTTACCACAGTTTCTTACCCAAGAACTATGTGCCACCATAGATTTGAGATTTTGGGCCTGAGGCTGAGATAATTGGGCCCGAGGTTGAGATAAGTGATCACTAAGTTGAGGTTATACTTCTTGTAAAGAGTATGATGCCTCTCCCCAATGTGAGGTTTCTTTCTTAGGAGGACAAGACGTTGGACTCCATGTAGCTTGCATGGTTTATGTCGGTTAAGAAAACCTCCCTAAACTAAAGTATTTTCCATTGAGATAGAATATTTTTCCCTAAAGCTTTGAGATGAGATATTTTCTAAAGTGAACGAATTGCTTTTGATTATTTTCCAAATAAGGAAGTAGTTTTCTCCACTAATAAGAGTTGATCATCAGTTTTTAAACCAAAGTCATATGATTTTGAGTTCCAAGTATTTGAGTTCAAAGAGTTAGAAGTTCTTAAGCAATAAAGAAGTTTTACTCTCCATGAGATATATGCTAAAAGTATTGTTTAAAGCTTCCTTCATTCTATGAGTAATGAGAATAAGAGGAGAGCACAGATTTTAAAGCCAAAGTATAACCACTCACGAGATTCGTGTTACATACTTCATTCTACATGATTTATGAGCATTACATTTTAGACTTATTCAAGCTATGTGAGTCATTCCTATTTTCATGCATGATTTCATTAAAGAGTATTGATATTGTTTTATGTAAATACATACACCCCCATACACTCAATACATTCCTAAGTACTGATCCACATATACGTCTATGTACTATATTGTGTTATAATGTAGGTTTAGGTGCTCAGTCCTAGCCTCGTCAATGATTCTCGAGTACCTTCGTCTACATTTCTACAGTGTTGAGTCCTCATGGTTCGAGGACCTATCTTCATACATTTTAGTATTTGAGTATTTATGTTATTACTTTCAGTTCAGTTTGAGTTAGTTGGGGACATGTCCCAATGGCTCTCGAGTTCATGAAGTAGTAGAGGCTTTGTCAGACTAGTTATTAGACTGTGGTTATATTGAGATTTCCAGTATTATGGTTGTTTGGATCGAGTATTACCTTTGTACTTCCTTTCATTTGATATGACTGTGCTAGTGTTTTGTATATTCCTTCTTGAATGAGTTATTATGAGAAGTGATAGGCTCAAAGAGTTATGTGTGATATCCCAGGAGGTGATTTTGGGTCGTTACAGCCTACAAAGTAATTTATTGTATGAAGTTTTGGCATCGATCATATCCATCAGTGCATTTGATTGAAAATCATCCATACCAATCCCTAACTTGATAGATCCCATATCCCTCTGCCCCCTTGGTTGAAGCCTTGGATCATTATACGGCTCTCGTTCAGTTCGTTAGTAGCGATGCCAAGTTCTTTAATAGTCCGAATAGGCAGGATGTTGACTTTGAATCCCTCATCTACCAAAATTCTATTAATCTTCTTTCCTAGAATTTGACCCATCATGTATAAGGGACGGTTATTTAGGGCCTCATCAAGCAGAAAATCATAATTTGTGAATGTGATTTTTGGGTCACATATATGTGCCTCTTGTCCAAGAGGTTCAGCAAAAAATTTAGAGGATGAAGGAACTTTTATGGGTATATTTTCACCCTTTGCCCCCTATTTGGCAGTATTAAAACAAGATGCCTCAAGGTTGACTTAGGCAGTCTTTACACAAAACCAACTCGGTAAGAATTCCTCTAAAGTCACCAAACGCTGAGTTTTTTGGTGGTGAAGCTCCATTACCCTTGTATTTTTTAGAAGCTCAACCAGCCTCTATTTTATTGATTTTATTACTATCTTTCTCCTAGTTGGTTGCTCGACTGACTCCTTTCGTAGACTCATCTTCTTGCGTCTGTTCCTGGTTACTAGAGTCCAACCTTCATCATCGCCTTTATCAAGTAAAGACCTATCAGGATCTAATATTTTCTCATTATGCTCTTCGACACATATTTTGATTGGATCGATCGAGCCAAATGTTATAGAGAATTTATGAGAACTGGCCGTCTCATCATCGAAGAAGATCTTCTTCTTATTTGCTAGTTGCATGACTTTGTCTTTAAAGACAAAGCACTTTTCCAGAGGGTAACTCACGAGCCTATGATATTTGCAATAATTAGGGTTATTGGTCCTTCCGGCTTCATTTCATCACTTCATCTATGGGAGTTTAATGAGTTTATGCAGAAGGAGCTCATTGAAAATCTCTGCAACATCAGAATCAAAGAAGGGATATTTCTTTTCTTGCATCTCCTTCAAAGTTTTCTGATTTGGACGTGTTCCATAAGTTATTTTTACACTTTACTTCTTGCTTACCTTTTTGGTAACCTTCAGAGGAGACACATCAACATTCATGGATTCCTTGATTTTATTTTTAGGGACAAACTTGCCCCATCTTTTGGGTTCCTGCTTATCCTTTCCCCTTCGAGAGTCGTGGATAGGTGTTGCTCCCTTTCCAGCAGAAGACATGCTCAAATCCATGTCGTACACAGGTAGCTAAATCTTCAAAGGATTTTTGCTTAATACCTTGCATTATATAGAGAAGCTCCCAGTGCATTCCTTGGACGCACATCTCTATCGCAGAAGCTTCGCTGAGACTATCTTTACATTTTAGGCTAGTATTTCTCCATCGATTGATGAAGTTAATAACTGATTCATCCTTTCTTTGCTGAATATTTGTGAGCTCTACCATGCTCATTGTATGCCTTGTGCTATAAAAGCGATTTAGGAACTCATGCTCCAATTGCTCCCAACTATCGATGGAATTAGGCTCAAGGTCCGTATACCAATTAAAGATGTTTCCTATTAGGGAACGAACAAACTATTTGACAAGATAGTCCCCATAAGTTCCAGCATTATTACATATCTTAACAAACTGTGCGACATGCTATTGGGGTTCCCTTTGCCCTCAAATTATTAAAATTTAGAGGGTTGATAGCCGACAGGCATTTTGAGGCTATCTATCCTTACAGTGTAGGGCTTGTCCTACACAAGGGAAGATTTGGTGACAACATCATACTTGTCTTTGAGAGTCCCTTCAATGTATTCCCTTAATTGCCTAATCGGGATCATTCCCTCAGAAGAAACTTGCACCTCTTTAGTCGGTGGTGTTTGTTTCATAGGATTTTCTGTCTTATAAACCTCTGAAAATTTTCCAGGTGCAAGGCTATACTCTCCGTCTATCAAACCTTCTACTCTATCCACTATCTCGTCAATTCGAGCATCTTGATTCTGAGCATATTTGGTCAGGCTCTCAATTGCCTGTGTCAGATTTGCAAGTTGTTCCTTTATAGATGAGGCATTAGGCACCATTGCTTGTATGATCACTGGTGATGTCGGAGAGTAACATGGATTGTCCCATAAGTTGATCTTCAAAGTTCTCAGCTTATGCGGTGTGAGTGGAAATAATGCATTTGTTGAATGACCATCACTATTTGCGCCAGAGTATTTGGAACCAGAGTGCTCAAGTAGAGCTAGATTCCTCTTAAGCTATTATACCACATTCCTTTCTCCTTTTGAAACACTTACATTGGACTTCGTTCCTTTTGGGGTTGAAGATTCCAAAATTAGAGTTGGTGCGGATGACAGTAGATGTGTTTTTTGTCCTAGAAAGCCTGCATTGCTCCTTCTGACAACTCCCAAGCTTCCGAAAGTAACCTAAGGATGCTTTCTACTTCAGCAGAGAACTTTAAATCAACAGCTTTGGAAGCAGTTGATTGAGAGTTGACCTTTTTGGAAGTCATTTTGTTGTTCTTAAACTTTGAAGTATGAAAAGTTGAGATGAGAGGTAGAGATTGTCCCACTGGGCATGCCAGAATTTGTTGGACAATAAAATTTTTTAGACCGAAAATAAATAATTCGAGACAAGAAAATATTGCAACAATCAATTTATTGATTTCAATATGTGAGTGTTACAATCTCTATGAATCCTCTGATTCACCTTTTCAAATATAAATTCAAGGGCTTAAAGCTTGATCTTGATTTTGAACTTGATTTGTTGATTTGAGGGACTTGATCTTGACTTGTGCTTGAATTCAAGGGCTTTTGATCTTGTTCTTGAATATTGTGGTCTTGATCTTGAATCTTGATGAACTTGATTTGAATACTTGAGCTTTGTAGAGAAATTGCGGCGTTTGATCCACGAGCTTTTTCTTGCTTCTTGTTAGAGTTTTGGGGTTTTTTTTTGAATTATGAGACCCCTATTTATAGTTGTGGAAAAGGAAGAGTCATGATGAATATGGACTTTCCTTGACCAATAGAATTTGAGTGACATGGAACCTTTTATGGGCTTTGATTTAATTGGGCCTGCTGCATCATTTTGACATGTGTCATGGTCCTATTGGCTACTTTCTTTGACTTGGCATGCCATGTCATTTGACATGTGTATTTGGGCCTCTAGAATATGACAATATCTTGGGCTTAGCAAAGTGGGCTCATTATTTGTAGCCCAAATTAATAGACTATCCCAATAAATATTGAACTTTATTTAAATCCATACATGTTTGAACTTAAATGATTAATTTAATTATATTAATCCACAATATTTATTTGAGACTAATCTATTTTGAATTTAATATAATCTGAATTTCATACGGACTTGAATTTAATAAAATTTTAGCACCCACAGCAGCGTATACTGAAAGTTTGTGAGAACGCTAACCAAGTGTTTCCTACTTCACCTATGGTAGAGAATATTGAGAATAGGTCAAGTAAAGGGAAGGAAATAGCAAGGGGGAAAGATGAGGCTAGTGATCGAGGTGGGGATCAGTTTCAACCCCCATGATTGTGTGCTCCTAGAATATTAGAGGGCTAAATAAGACCTTCAAACAGAAAGAGTTGAAGCTCTTTCTGAGAAAGAATAAAGTAGAGATTATGGAAATAATTGAAACAAGAGTGAGAAGTCATAATGCTGCAAAAGTGAAAACTAACATAGCTAGATGTTGGAATGCTCAGTTTAATTATAATCAAGCTATAAATGGGAGAATCTGGTTAATCTGGCAAAAACACATTTACGTGTAGATACTACAAATAGGGACTCAATATATGCATTATAAGGAAACCAATATTAACACAATGTTCTCATGCATGTTGACTATAGTGTATGCCAGTAATAACTTAGTGGAAAGACAGGATTTATGGAAAAAACTTATAGCCATGGGGAGTCAGATAAATTTTGAGTGGCTGGTTTGTGGAAATTGTAATAATGTGTTGAGCTCAGGAGACAGAATTGGTACTCCAGTCACTCAGGCTGAAGTGTAGGCATTCTAGGATATGGTAGAAGTAAACTAATTCACTCTTTTGAGAATCACAGGATGCTACTTCACATGGTGTAATAAGCAGGTAATAGACTCCAGTGTTTCAATTAAGATTGATTGGGCTTTTGGGAACTATTGGTGGTTACAGATCCAGGGGCATATTGAGGCTAACTATAGGGTATTTTAATAGATTGCTGAAGCAACTGGATAGAAATAAGAATTTCCAATTCCATCCAAGATGTAAGAAGTTAGGGACTATACATGTGTGCTTTGCTAATGATATGCTGATGTTTTGCAAAGTAGAGAAAGGATCCATCAGACTACTAAACCAGATATTTAGAAAGTTTCCTAAGTGTCAGGGTTGCCAGTGAATGTGGATTAATTCTCTTTATTCCTAGCTAGTATTTTAGAAAACCTTAAGCAGGAAATCTTGAAGGAGACAAGATATAGTGTTGGAACATTCCCATTCAAGTATCTGGGGGTACCTATTTCTATCAAGAAGTTATCTATATATCTTTGTTGGCCATTGATTAAGAAGATCACGACAAAGATTACTTGCTGGTCTGCAAGGTTGTTAAGCTATACAGGCAGACTCCAATTAATCAAGGCAGTGATATTTGGTATGTAAGAATACTGGGCACAGATAGTTTTGATCCCCAAGAAAGTACTCAAGGGTATTGAAACTATATTCAGAACCTTTTTGTGGACTGGCAAGAATGAAATCTCAAAGAAAACTCTTGTTGCTTGGGACAAAGTGTGTCTACCACAGAGTGCAGAAAGGCTATATGTAATCAACTTTTACTTATGGAACAAGGTTACAATAGCTAAGCATCTGTGGCCAGTATCAATAAAAAAGGAATGCCTTTGGATAAAATCGCTACACACCTTTTACATAAAACAACAGGACTTGGAATAACTCTATCTACCCAAGGATGTCTCTTGGGTAGTTAGGAAGATTTTGAATACCAGAAAACTGATAATGGAGACATAAAAGGTGCAAGAAAATATGCTGGACAGGTTGAAGTTATTGCAAAGAAGAGAGAAATTCAACATCAAAAAGTTGTATTTACTGCAGATACCTCAACACCCTAGAGTGTCATGGAAGAAGCTGATTTTAAAACCTCACATAAAACCAAGTCATAAATTTAATTTCTGGTTTGCTTTACAACACAGGTTGGCAACAGTGGAGAGATTACTGAAGATTGGCATACAAGTCCCTCAATCATGTGTATTTTATGATGCAACAGATGAACTTTTTGAACATTTATTTTTTGAATGTAACATCACTAAGGGCATTTGGAGAAGATTGCAGATTTGGTTAGGAAGAACTAGAGCAACTGGAACCTGGAATACAGAGATACAGTGGTTGGTGACAAGTCTGAAGAATGATACAGGGTATAGAGAAATAGTAGTAGCAACTTTCAGTATGATGATCTATTCCATCTGGACAGACAGAAATCACCTCATATTTCAGAAGAAACCTTATTCTAGTGACACAATTTGTAGAGATATAGCATTGCATATACATACAAAAGGAAACTATGTAAATAAGTGGCACAAGCAATTACAGAAACTGAATACTTATCCTTGATGTAATCTTAAATAGCTAGGACATGTATGTATGTGAGTAGCAGTAGGATATGAGAGGTAATTGGTCAGTAATTACCTGGTTTTGTAATGATAAATTTGGTGAAATAAAAATTCCGTTTACCAAAAAAAATATATGTTGTCACTTGGTATCTTGTCTTGTTTTAGTTTTTCTTTTATATAAATAGAGAGATTGTTATTATTTTTATTAATTTATTATTATTATTATTATAATAATTATTACTATTATTATTATTGTTGTCGTTGTTATCACCATAATAGTAATATCACTACACACTTGTTTTGGTTAGCAATTTACTACGTACTACTATTTATTAGTATTATTAAAAAATTGAATGAATTTAAATATATTTTATAGTTTATACAAGGAATACATTTTTGAAATAGTAAGAGTTTATTTAGGACTCTTTAATCATACTTTTCTATTTTCAAGCTAATGATGTTTTTCTTTTTAAGAAGATAATACATTTTCAAATTCAAATATTTAATATTTAAATAATAAAAGAGATAAGTTTGAAATGTAATAGTCTATTAAAACTCTTCAATTATGAATTTCTAGTTATTAGGATAATGTATTTCAAATTCAAATACATAATCTTTCAATTCAAAATGTTTGTTACAACATTTTAAACTTTTTCTTAAAATATTTTTTAATTTTGTCCTAAAAAGTACCATGTGGCTATTTTAATATGTTGCCACTTGGCATCTTTTCTGCTTT
>NC_061120.1:43707792-43734252 GCF_002878395.1 Capsicum annuum
GATAAGTTTGAAATAGTAATAGTCTATTAGAACTCTTCAATTATGAATTTCTAGTTATTAAGATAATGTATTTCAAATTCAAATACTTAATCTTTCAATTCAAAATTTTTATTACAATATTTTTAACTGTCTTTAAATATTTTTTATTTTTCTCCTAAAAACTGTCACGTGACTATTTTGATATGTTACCTCTTGGCATATTGTCTTGTTTTAGTTTTTCCTTTATATATATATAGAGAGAGAGAGATTATTATTATTTTTATTAATTTATTATTATTATTATTATTATTATTATTATTGTTGTTGTTGTTGTTGTTGTTGTTGTTGTTATCACCATACTAATACTATCACTACACACTTTTTTTGGTTAGCAATTTACTACGTACAAATATTTATTATTATTATTATTATTATTATTATTATTATTAAATTAAATGCATTTAAATATATTTTATAGTTTATAAATGGAATAAATTTTTGAAATAGTAAGAGTTTATTTAGGGATCTTTAATCATACTTTTCTATTTTCAAGGAAATGATTTTTTTCTTTTTAATAAGATAGTACATTTTCAAATTCAAATATTTAATATTTAAATTATAAAAGAGATAAGTTTGAAATAGTAATAGTCTATTAAAACTCTTCAATTATGAGTTTCTAGTTATTAAGATAATGTATTTCAAATTCAAATACTTAATCTTTCAATTCAAAATTTTTATTATAATATTTTTAACTTTGTCTTAAAACCTTTTTTAATTCTGTCCTAAAAACTGCCACGTGGCTATTTTAATATTTTGCCACTTGACATCTTGTCTTGTCTTAGTTTTGCTTTTATATATATATATAGATCATTTTTTTCTTTTTAAAAAATATACATTTTCAAATTCAAATATTTAATATTTAAATTATAAAAGAGATATGTTTGAAATAGTAATAGTCTATTAGAACTCTTCAATTATGAATTTCTAGTTATTAAGATAATGTATTTCAAATTCAAATACTTAATCTTTCAATTCAAAAATTTTCTTACAATATTTTTAACTTTGTCTTAAAATATTTTTTAATTTTTTCCTAAAAACTGCCACGTGGCTATTTTAATATGTCACCGCTTGACATCTTGTGTTGTTTTTGTTTTGCTTTTATATATATATATATATAGATGATGTTTTTTCATTTTAAAAAGATAATACATTTTCTAATTCAAATATTTAATATTTAAATTATAAAAGAGATAAGTTTGAAATAGTAATAGTCTATTAGAACTCTTCAATTATGAATTTCTAGTTTTTAAGATAGTGTATTTCAAATTCAAATACTTAATCTTTCAATTCAAAATATTTATTACAATATTTTTAACTTTTGTCTTAAAATTTTTTTTAATTTTGTCCTTAAAAATACCACATGGCTATTTTAATATGTTGCCACTTGGCATCTTGTCTGCTTTTACAACAACAACAATAGATCCAGTGTATTCCCACCAAGTGGGGTCTGGGGAGGGTAAGATGTACGCAGGCCATACCACTACCTCTGAGGAAGTAGAAAGGCTATTTCCAATAGACCCCCGACTCAAGGTGAAGAAAAGTTAACAAGGTCATAGTAGAACATAAAACAGGGTGGGTGGCATAACCGAAATACAAAATAGTGAATAGTAAAAAAGTAAATAAAAGAGACACGAAAACAAGAGCAACACGAAAATAAAGGATAGGAAATAAGGAAAGATAAGGATACCCACCTTGTAGTAGCCTACACTAGCAGCTCCTACAAATGGACATGGTCCTAGGGTTACTAACTCGGCTACACAAGAGCTCTACAACTGCTAGTTACAACCTACGGAAGCACTAGCCTTCTACCATTATCCGCGACCTCCACACCTTCCTATCTAGGGTCATGTCCTCAGTAAGCTGTAACAGCTCCAAGTCATGTCTAATCACCTATCTCCAGTATTTTTTTGGCCTACCTCTACTCTTCCTGAAACCATCCAAAGCTAGCCTCTCACACCTATGAACTGGGACATCCATACCTCTCTCCATCACATGCCCAAACCATCTCACCCTCCCTTCCTAAATCTTGTCTTCTACCAAAGCCACTCTCACCTTCTCCCGAATAATTTCGTTCCTAACTCTTGTGCCTATGAGGTAGCACCTGGCGGGCTATTAGCTAGTGTGTATCATCTTACGAGAATAGAGGATGGTGTGGATCAACCAGAACAGGTATATTTCGTATCTTATTTGCTTTTAGTTTTTCTTATATATATATATATAAAGAGAGAGAGAGAGATAATAACCTGACACTATTTCCAGTTCCTAAGGCTTGAACAACAAAACTTACCTTGCCGTTTTCCTCTTTCCACTGAAATTCTTATGAATATTTTCCCAAATTTCAAAGGACTAGGGAATGTACACCGCCCCACCACTTTTATAAATAGAAGCAATGGATTATTGAAATTCATAATCCATTGTAGTAATTTCGTATAAGTCCTGACTGAAGATCTCATTTTGTATTTTATCGACTATTGTGCTACGATTGGAATATTATGGATGAGTTGTTCTTCCTAAAATTGTTTATTATTATTATTATTATTATTATTTTATTCTCATTTCTTTTTTAGGATCGAAACAAATAGCAATATGCAACAATCGCCTTAACGTGTGAGAGTTTAACTTTACCTCCGCACACCTTAAACTGGCCAATCTGGATTTAAGATGGCGGCTGAGCAACAATCAGCTTAGGGTGAGAGTTTAATTTCACCTCCGTACACCTTAAGACTGACCAATTTGACTTCAAGATGGCAGCTTTACATAAAAAATCCATCAAAATGTCAGCCTAAGGTACGAGGAGGGAAATATTGTCCACCTTAAGGCATGAATATTTTGAGCTCCTTTTAAGTATAAATATGCGAAAGAGCCCAGCTTAAGGTGAAAAGGGACAAATCGTATGCACCTTAAGGAATGGAAATTTTGAAATCCATTCAAGGATAAACCCATGGCAGACCAGCTTAAGGTGCAAAGAGACAAATCTTGTCTACCTTAAGGCATGAAAATATTGATATCCTTTTAAGGGTAAACCCTTGATAGGCCAGCTTAAGGTGAAAAGGGACAAGTTTTGTACACCTTAAGGCATGGAAATTTTGATATCCTTTTAAGGATAAACCCATGAGAAGCCAGTTTAAGATGCAAAGGTACAAGTCTTTTCCACCTTAAGGCATGGAAACTTTGATATCCTTTTAAGGATAAAACCGTGATAGGCCAGCTTAAGATGCAAAGGAACAAGTCTTGTCCACCTTAAGGTATGGAAATTTTTATATCCTTTTAAGGATAAACCCATGAGAGGCCAGCTTAAGGTGCAATAGGACAAGTCTTGTATACCTAATGCATGGAAATTTTGATATCCTTTTAAGAATAAACCCATGAGAGGCCATCTTAAGGTGAAAAGGGATAAGTTCTTTCCACCTTAAGGCATGGAAATTTTGATATCCTTTTAAGGATAAACCCGTGAGAGTCCAGGTTAAGGTGCAAAGGTACAAGCCTTATCCATCTTAAGGCATGGAAATTTTCATATCCTTTGAAGGATAAACATGTGAGAGACTAGCTTATGGTGCAAAGGGATAATTCTTGTCCTCCTTAAGGCATGGAAACTTTGATATCCTTTTAAGGATAAACTCGTGAGATGCTGTCTTAAGATGGAAAGGAAAAAGTCTTGTCCACCTTAAGGCATGTAAATTCTTTTATCCTTTTAAGGAATAAACCCGTGAGAGGCCAACTTAAGGTACAATGGGACAAGTCTTGTCTACCTTAATGCGTGGAATTTTTTATATCTTTTTAAAGATAAAATTGTGAGAGGCCAGCTTAAGGTGCAAAGGGACAAATCTTGTCTACCTTAAGGCATGGACATTTATGTATCCTTTTCAGGATAAACCCATAAGAGGTTAGCTTAAGGTGGAAAGGGACAAATCTTTTCGACTTCAAGGCATAGAAATTTTGATATCCTTTTATGAATAAAACCATGAGAGGCCAGGTTAAGGTACAAAGGACAAGTCTTGTCCACCATAAGGCATGGAAATTTTTATATCCTTTTAAGGATAAACATGTGATAGGCTAGCTTACGGTGCAATGGGAAAAGTCTTGTCCACCTTAATAAATGGAAATTTTTATATCCTTTTAAGGATAAACCCGTGAGAAGTCAAGTTAAGGTGAAAAGGGACAAATATTGTCTACCTTAAGGCATGAAAATTTTTATATTCTTTAAAATATGAACCCATGAGAGGCCAGCTTAAGGTGAGAAGGGACAAATCTTTTCTACCTTAAGGCATGAAAATTTTGATATCCTTTTAAGAATAAACTCGTGAACGTGCAGGCTTTAATGTGGTGAATTTGGAAGTCCCAACATGTAAACTCTGAAGAGTTCAACTTATAGGCATAGGTCATCTAAGGATTTCACCTATTAGACTTTGAAGGCTTTGATGTGGAGGATTTGCAAATTGCAACTTGAAGACTTGGTGAATTGGTAAACTTCAACTTATGTGAATGAAGCTCATATTCCATTGGTGTTTTCCCCTATTGAGCCACCAATACTTAGTGTATGTCCAAAAATTGATGAGTATACTTGCAGAATTAACTTTTATATGATGGATCAAGCGAGAACATATATTTTTGATACTTATGTAACTGAACTCAAAATGAAATTCTAAGTGCCTTCGTACCTCGATAAAGAGGATCAATTCATAACGTAGTTTTGGGTGAGTGTCTTAACTTTTGTCTATTCTGTCTTTTTTGAGGTTTTCAACCTAGTGGGCTTTTTTTTTCTGAGCCATACATAGTTTATACTTTTTCGAACTAGGAGCGTACATGGAGTTTATACTCGTGCTTTAAGGAGTTTTATATTCCTTTAAGGGATAATATTTCTTCAAGAACTCGGCATGGATAGGTACAATTGTCATGCCATTTGTATTGACAAGTTTGAAAGCACCATTTGAATATACTTCTTGCACGACATATTGTACATCCCATTTTAGGGGGAATTTTTCCCTAGACTTACGAGTAGTAATAATGGGCCTTCTTACTGCAAGGACTTGATCTCCAATCTAAAAGCACCTCAAGCAACCCTTTAATTAAAAGAATGAGATACCAAGATTTTGTTGAGCCTCTAGACTATTCTCATCAAGATCTTCTAACTCTGTAAGATACAACTTAGCATTTTTTTCTTCGATGATCCCTTCTTGAATAGCCAATCTTGAAAAAGGTATTTGATGCTCAAGTGGTAGGAGTTCTTCAACTTTAAAAGTAAGCAAGTATGAGGTTTCTTGCATCTATATGCAATAAGTTGTCCTATATGCCTGCAAAGCTTCTTTCATTCATTCATGCTAGTCTCGTTTGGATTTAGAGATGACTTTCTTCAACAGGTTGGATAGAGTCTTATTGAATGTTTCGGTTAGACCATTGGCGGCAACATAGTACATATAAGATTTACGCTTCTTGAAACCAAAGAGATCATAATTTTTTTTCATTATGTTGTTATCAAAAGGCTTTCCATTGCCGGTTATTATGTACTGAGGAATTATGAAGTGGTAGATTATATTCGCTCGAATGAAGTTTGCAATATTTTCTTTCTTTACTTCTTTGAGAGCAATAGCTTTGGCCCATTTTGAGAAGTAATTTAACGCAGACAAGAAGTACAAGTGTCCACCAGAAGATTTTCATAGTGGTCCAATAATATCCAATCCCTAAGCATTGAATGTCTAAGATGCTATAGCTGAGTGTAATACTTTAGGAGGCTGGTGTATAAAATTTACATGGAATTGTGTGATGACCCTCTAGGTTATTTTTCATATTTTTACTTATTTTTATCGTTAGAGCTTTTCCATATCTTTCCTAAGTTATTTATTTCTTGTTTGTACTGACAGTTCAATTACCGAGTAGTTCGTTTAATTTTTTAGAGCCAATTCCCTAATTGGAAGTCTTCTCTTTTCCAAATGGCCACCAGGCAAAAACTTCAGTGAAATAATCTCATATGAAAATTCTGACTAAACCAGCAACTCTAGAATATCAATTTTAGTTTATGTAGATGTTTGGTTTGGGTCTTGAGACACCCGAGTTCATTTCAACCTATTGGTCAAAATGTAGGAAATTAGAAATTTAGGTGTGGGACCCATATTTCGTTGAAATGAACTCGGATGGAAAATTTAACTTTGCTATTGCATATGAAACATCAAATTTAGTATGGTTACATAGTTCATTTGCATATATTGAATTCTGAATGAGTCCCGAGGCCTTAATGAAAACTTGGAAATTCCAAGTTTCAACTTTCAGCTGAGGTATGGTGCCATGGCAATTGCACCCCTTAGGTTTATGATCTCACCTCAGTGTGTAGATGGGGTACTGTAGTGTCACATAGGTGTGTTGCAATTGAAACATCTAGTTCTGACACTAGATAATGAGATTATGGTCTACATATTGTGATTGCAACACCTGATTATCTTATATAGGTATAAAAGGACTCCTTAGGCCACATTTTTGCCATTTTCTACTCACCCTTGAGATTCAAAAACCATAAAAAGTGTGTTAACTCAAAATTTAGACTTCTGGGTGACTTGGGAGCTTGATTAACATCTATTATCGTGAATATCTTTGGATTTAAGGTAAGATTTTATCACTTTCTTGGTGAATTCCTTGGTTCTTAACCTAAAAACCCCAAATAGCTTAAGGGATTGATTTTAGCCCCAAATTAGCTTTGTTTTTACCTATTTATTGGGGTTTATGATTCTTTAATCATGTATGGACATTGGGTTGACCTCAAAAACATGATTTCCATAAGTGGAACCCACTTGGGGTTTTTGGTGTCATTTTTGAACTCAAAGCACAATGGTGCAGTATGGATATCATTATTCTTATATTGATGAGTAGATTATGATTTTGATAGCATGATGGCATTTTGATATTGTTAAGTGAAAATGGACATTTGGTAAATGATGTAAAGATTTACGGTTTGGCCTTGAGGTAAGCTTCTGTCAACTCTTCTCCATAAGATGATGTGTAAATTTTATTATGGCTAGAAATACATGGTTTTTAATATTGAAATTTGGGGATTTAATTAGGGTTTTGACCCATTAGTTGAAATGCTTTATCCTTTTTCGAATCCTATTGCCATCTCACTAGATTAAATTAATTCATAGAATGAATATGACATAATTCTAGGATTTGGATGTTCTTTTAGCATTAGAAGCATGGTTAGTATATTTAACCTTATTTGGGCTATTGTGGTGATCTTAAAATTGTAATTTAGGTGGAGTTGGCTTATTTGCCCATGTTGCTAGGCAGAATTCCTATCTTAGGATTGGTTATGGCTTACTTGACATCTAGAAGTTGAACTAGATACCTTATCCTAGTTTGGGTTATAATTTACCTAAATATGGAAATAGAGGATTATAAGTGAGTTCTTCTAGCTTACCTTGGGCCAAGACTTGTGTTAACCCATGTGGACTTACTGACGAATGTTAGGCCTAGTTAAGACTAATGAGCCTTAGTTATGAAATTTTCTTGGTGAATTGATAAATAGTGATGGTTTTACCCTGATTATGATACATGGCCTATAGATATGAGATATCTTATAGATGTGATGTGTCTTAAGATTATGAATTAGGCCTTATTGATATTATGCCTCCTAGATGTGAGATGCTTTTTGATATGGATTTTAGATATATATAGGGAGCCAAAGGCTGTGATTACAATGATATAATTATTTCAGACACTTTATTTGGCCTAAGGTCGTGTTATGATATAAGTTGACAATTCGAGAAGTGTTTATTCTTGTAAAGGATGTGGTTGTAGTTTATGAATATTGATGCTTATGATTCTAGGCATGCATATATTCATTACATTCATGATCATTAAATCGATAATTGATGTGATCCTAACTAAAAATATGATCTTATTATTATTTTTTCCTAAATAGGGGTTAAAACGAACCTTTTACTTTAAAAACAGGTTCCTTCAGAATAATTGCTTGTCTTAATGAATAACTTATGTATAAAGAGATTAATAATTATATTTGTAAGGATTTAAAAGAATCATATTCCATTCCACGTCTTTGATAATACTATTTACTTTGGTCATGAAAGATTTTGACCTTTTCTATACTTTTATAATGATTTAGTCTCGAAGTTTACCTTAGACAATAGATTTTCTGATTTATATTCATTATATTAATGTTATATGGGCATGTTTTCATAATATGGATGATATTGATTATATTAAGGGCATTGATTATATTATGATCAATTTAATTCTGAGTTATGATGATATTTATGGCTGGTTCAATTATGAGTCTTGACAATACTTATTTTTGATTTAATTCTGGATAGCTTACATGTTCCCGATTTGATTCTAGAGGATGGTTATGATGATGATCGTTATAATGATGAGATTATGGTATTGATTATATATACATTTTATTCATCCTTGTATGCACATTTTCTATCACCAGTATACGCCTATATCTATCTCTCATAAGAGAGAGAGGGGCTGCATAGGTATGGGTGATGACTATGCCTTATGGAGTGTTGTATGTTAATTAAACCTTATGAGCCTGGGGCGATGGAGGTACGTGATAGGCTCGCCTAGGTATTTGGTTATCTGAAATAGCCAGTTACTCGCATTGTCTTTGATATAATTATTATTATTGATATTGTTATTATTAGTTTTATGATCTTTATTAAGGCTAGTTTATGATAGATTGGTCATTTATTCGGTATCAAGAATTGAGTTATGATTTTGACCTCTTCTATCTTGTGATTATTATTATACATGACTATCTAATGACTTAATATATGTACTAGAACCCTGAGTATTCTATCACTAGCTCCTGCTATGATTATGAGGCCTTAAATAACTAGTATGATGATTTAGGTTGTGTTTCGAGTAGACCTTGGTTATATACCTATATATATAAATATATATATATATATATATGCATACTTAGCTATATTAAGCTATGGTATTACCATATATTCCTTCTTTCCTTCATTTACTCAAATTATATACTTATTTTTTGGTCTTGTATACTTATTTATACCTTCTTTCTGCTTTTACTTGCATATTGGCCAGTGATATATGGTATAGTGTTGAGATTCCTAAGTATGGATGGAATACGGTAGTGCATTCTTACTACTTTCTTAGCCTTAATATGTTAGTCTCTCGAATATGTATAGGATAGTTTATCCTTATTATCTCATTGGCAATCTTATGTGGTTATTGGACATTCAGGTGTATTTTTCATTCTATTTATATGTTATATACATCTGCAATATCTTTGGAGCTCAGTTGACAATTGTCTACTGAGTACCATATGTTCTGTACTCATACTACACTTCTGTAGCCTGCAAATCATAGTACAGATTATCATTATTAACGTAAGCATCGTGTTGAGCAGCCACGGTTCAAAGACTTTGAGTGAACTCATGATGTTCAAAGTATTAATTATCTCTCTCTTATGTATTAGACTAGTCTCTATGTTGTATTTATAGATAAGTTATATCAGAGTATTCATTTGCATGTCACTTTTAAATATTGTTATGTAGAATCTCTTATACTAATACCACCAGGATTTGGGACTATATTATGTATTTGATTTCTTATTACATCATTTCTACATTCTTTTCCTTATCTCTTTAGGTAGTCCATTACTAGCCATTTTGGACTACAATTTGGCTTGCCTACTAGTGGGTTATAGTAGGTGCCATCATGACCTGAGAAATTGGGTCATGATAAATTAGTATCAGAGCCTAGGTTTCATTGGTGTATTAGTACAAGAGCTAAGTGTTTAGTAGAGTCTTACAGATAGATGTGTAGATGTTCGTAACCTATCTTTGGGAGGTTACAGGGTCATTCTTAAAAAACTCATTTCTTGACTCCTTATCATGTGTCTGCATTTCTATGAACCTTAAACACATTCTTTGACTCTATTTTATCCGCAAATAGGCAAAGCGAGATGGTCAACAAATACGAATGATACTTCGACATGTGTTTTTAAAGCTTTTATGGAATGACAGACTAGAGAGTCAGAGATAGATATTAAAGATCTTCACCATCAGCCAAAGGATTTAGGGTCAATTTAAGCCCCAGTAAATCTCGTGACTACTTCAGCCCTTCAACGTTCAGCATCGGGGATCCAATTCATGATGCAGATTCCTCCTAGCTATAGAAGACATCCAATTCATTGAATAGTTCTTAGATCAGATTTTGGTCTGTTAGTGTTTATCAGTGAAATTCATTGCTAATTTCTGAGTATGAAATTAGTTTTCTTGAGTGGGCCAAGCATTTTCCTATGCTATATCCTTCTGAGCAGGTCATAGTATATGAAGTTATTAGAGGACTATCATTGTCACTCCTTTTGGCACCGGAGAATTTGATGGTAGCTGGGTTTTCCTTCCCTCAATTGCAGATTATGCGAGGGCCATAGAAAAAGTATGTATTAAGACTTATAAAGGTGACAGTAAGAGGCCATTCCATCCATATAGTGCCATTGGTATTTTATATAGGAGAGTATTTTTTGGTGGAGGTCAACTTCACTTGCATCCTATCATCTCTACGAAGGTAGTATTTCATACTATGAGTGGTTCTTAGATTAGTCAAGATGATCATAGCGAGGGAATTCACCATCAGACCTTGTAGAGTTTTTTGGTATGGGTTTTCAGGCCATGGTAGCCATTTTAGATTATGAGGGGAAGTATCTCAAAGAATTACAGGATTTTTTTAGTTATGGTGGCATGGGTCACTGGTTCAGAGAGTGTCTTGACATGGGATTGCTAGTCATTCAGCTCATTCGGATCAGCTTCATGATGATTATGGCAACTTCAGTTAGAGATACTGTGCTTAGTGCCTCAGTTGATGATTTAGTCAGTTGGTTTGAGTTTAGAACCTTTTAAATTTATTCTCCCTTAGATCTGTTAGGTATGCGATTACGGATTTCACTATGATTGGTGTACTTTTATTTCCCTGTATTTACCTTTTTCATTATGTGTATTGGTGTTTTTATACCGATTGATGATTATATGCCTTGATGATTTCATATTGATTATTGTGTGCCTTGTTATTAAATTCATGTTTATATGACTACTCCATGGTTTCTTTCTTTTAGTAGTGGATAAAGTAGAGCTATATTGATATTTTCTCCCTATGAGTGTAGCATTTAGGTTCGAGCCTCATTTATCTTGGTACATTAGCATTATTGTAACCCTTGAGTGGTACATGATATTGATGTTTATTTTGGTTATCCATTATATTGATGTCAATATTGTTATCATTTTCTGATGTTATTGATGTTATTACGTGATGTGATTGATCCTCATTGGGTAGTTATTTAGACTAGCGTTATCTAGCTATAATTCTATTTCCTTATGATTCTTTTTTAGTGGCTTGAGTAGATATAGTCGGATTTAATGATTTCTTCCCTATAACAAGGCGAGGTTGATTGCTTTTCCTCTTTGTTAGTGATGATAGATTGACTGATAAGTCAATTGTGGTGTTGAAGGTAAGTTGACCTTCTGTGGTTCTGTATAGTTCCAGAGTTGGCATTTAGTTATATTGCCTATTCTTGAGTTTGAGATTGTTAGACTTGCCTCCTGTGTTACGAAGGTTATTGCTTTGGCTATCCCTTTTCTATAGCTCATTTTTAAGCTTGACCAGTTTAGGGTCCATTCTTTGCTTGTGGCTATTTTGTTTCCCAATAGTAGGTTTAATTATGATATCAAGATATTTTAGATTCATCTCCTTGTGATGGTTTATGGTTTTTATTAGGGTAGAGTTGGATATTCCATTCTTGTTGTGATGTAGCTCTTGTCTAAAATAGCATTAGAGATTTGGAGATAGGTGATAGTTCCTGTGATTACTTTTTGAGTTGGTAAATTTGATGTTCTTCATCTTGAGTTATTTGGTTCATTTTTTGATAGTGGCCTCAAACATGGCATTGGTGTTGGGATTCTCAGGTGATGTACTTAGCGTGAGTAGTATGCTTGAGTTAGAGTCAATATGGTTTCATTCTCGGTTGATGAGACATTCTGGAGCGGATTGTTAGTGATGAGTAGTTATGCCTTGATTTTTTGGACTTCAGTTTGATTACCATTCAGACTAGTTATAGCTTTGGCATAGATTGTATTCCTTGATTTTCTCCATTTATGTGCCAAGATAGCCATATGAGTTTATTCTCTTGTTTTAGGTTTAGGGTGTTCCAAATGGTTTTTATGAATTATTAAGAGTGGAATAACTTGTTGGGAATGAGAAAAGTTCAATTGGAATGAGTCTACAGCTAGAACAAAAGGTGAAAGATCAATGCAAACTAGCATAGCTTAGCTCTTGTTTTGATTCATCGTAATGGGTGTTGTGTTGTGTTTCTCTTTTAATTCGTGTGGTGGGATGATGTAGGAGGCTTTTGGAGATGAATATGATGATATTTTGATGTTTAAGAGGCTTGGAATTCATGGAAAAGACGCCACAAGACAAAGGATCAAGACGGGAGACTTAACACTTAACCAAAATTTGGAGATCTAATTCTAGAGGAGCAAGGCGATGGAGAGGTGCCACCTCACATGGAGAAATGCAATAACTAGGGTGGTACCTTAGCTGGAGTGGGGGGATAACCAGGGCGACGCCCCACCTAGTCCCGGCCTCAATAATTGATAGTTTTCTTGTCCAACACGGATTTGGCTTGCTCCTACACTATAAATACATGTTGTATCACGTTTTTATGTAATTTTGAATGTCTTTGGACAAGAGGGGGAAGCTCTACACATTATTTAGGTTTTATCATTCATTAATTTAGTTTATTTCATGGTTTTGGATCATCAATCCAAGGGATTGGATGATGAATATTTTTATTGAAGGCTAATACTCCTTTTTCGGTGTTAAGGCCACAATCATGATTACCTTTGTTTTGAATTAAGTTCGTTAATTTTGCTTATCATTATTTGTTGTTTGTTTATTATTGCTTTAACTATTTTAAGGATTAGCTACCCTTAGAATACATCAATTGTAGACCTTGTGATCTCAGGAGGGGGAATAAAAAGACAGAACAAGGGAATAAGCAAGGTAAGGTTCGTAGTCTTTTATAAAATAAGGATTTCGAATTATCTTCTAGGATAAGGATGTACCTAGAAACCTTACTTGAATCACATGTAGGATGATATTTGTAATGAACTTTATTGAACTATTATATCCCCGCTCAATGATATAGTTGTAAGGTTCAACTTAGGTAACCGATTCGAGGTTGGGAAACCGTAATCATGCAATTAACCCTACGAATCAACAACCAAGACAAGTAATTTAACGAATGAAGTTCAATAACGTAGTATTATTGTTTGTAATCCTTAAACCTAGGTTACAATCCATAGATTGTCCTAAGTCATTACGTTTTTGCATTAGTTTAGTTTAGTTTTAATTTTTCAACTTTAAAACTCTATTTGCTCCTTTCCTCAATTAGTTAAACTAGAATTGGATAGGCGGTGAATGTAAGTCCCTGAGAGATCGATACTTGGGATTCCCTGAAGCCACTTACTACTTGATAAGACCACGTACACTTGCGTGCACGCTTAGGAGCTGTCAAGTTTTTGGCGCCGTTGCCGGGGACTTGTAACTAGGCAACTATCTTAATTTTAGTTTTTCTATATGAAGTTGTAAATAGTTTTTGTTTAGGTTTTTTTTATTTTCTTTTGTTTTTTTTATCACACTTCTTGATATTTCTGCCTGGGATTCTGGTTTTCAAGTGATGAAGATTCTTGTTGTTTCTGTGAGGGACCACATCAAGTGGCTTATTGTCCAGATTTTGATGGAAGTAAGTGGACGGGACCTTCACAATGTGATACAGATATTGTTCTATCTGTGGAGTAGACTGCAACTTGGTGTTTGGTTTGTGGTCAAAGTGGTCATACTGCAGCTATATGTGCTGTCAATCCCGATTCAAAATTATTAGTAGGCTATGCTGAAAGGCAAAATTATATAGACTACTACAGTTGAACGGGGCTGAATCAGTCACAAATTTAGTCATGGACCAACCAGCAATAGTTTCAGTAGCAACAACTAAACATGCAGGTCACAACTCAAACAAGCAATTGGAAGAGATGGTGAAACAAGTTTTAGCCTCTCAGGTTGAGTTGTTGGCATACATGAAGAACCAAAGGGAGGCTGTAGAACAAGTGACTTCTCAACCTGTTGTAGATGAAGTTGCACATAATTTGAGAAAGTCTGAGTACTCAGAAACTAAAATTGTTGGACATGTTGAGTAGATACCACTGCCACCATGTCAACAGTGGATAAGAAAAGAAAAATATTAGGATGATATTAGCCAATTTGTGGAGCAAACATGAGAATCGCAGCCACTCAATTGTTATTTTTATCTTGAGACTGAAATTGAGAAGGTGAATAAAAGTGAGTGTGTAGTAGATTGTGTAAATTTTGAAGTAGGATTGGTTGGGCCTCACTCAAAGAACTTTTCACATTATGTTTAGATGATGTCTTATCTGTGGAATCATTTAAAATAGTGAAAGAGTGTGAAGATGAGGAACAAGAATCCTATATTCTTAATTATACACCGGATAAACAGTATAAAAAAATACCTCACTTTAAGGCCGAGTAGTTCACCATGAATATTCTATTACTCAGTTCTTTAATCTTTGTACACCCTCCCTATGATCGAGCCAAAAAGATGGATGTGATGTTGGGGGTGAAATTTATATCCTCACGGTGGAGGAAAAAGTTGATTTGTGTTGTGCCGCGACACTAAATTAGGCGCTTCTTGGGAGGCAACCCAAGATAAGGTATGTTTTCTTTTTAGTTTTTAATTTTTATTTTATGTAGTTTTTTGTTTTTGATTGCATCACAGGTTAACGGGAAGTCTGAGAACCATAAACTTGAGCTAAGAAGCATGGCAAATACTGAGTGCGGGGTCCCATGGATTTCATTAATGCAAAAGATGCTACTACCTAGGCCTAGAGGCCTCAAGGAGTATTTATCTTTTTACTTTTAAATTCACTCTGGGGACAAAGTAGATTTTTAAGCGCGTGGTGGGAAAATCCCAAATTTTGGCTCAATTTAAATTTTTTAGGATTGGAATAAGTGAGATATTCTTGTTGGTGCTATTTTTGATTACATGATGCAAGTGGGTTTGTTAGTAAAATCATGTTGATTGAATGAATTTCTATATTTTAAGACTCTTAGTCTCATTTTTTGACTCTTGTACTTTTTGGTTTAATTTTGAATTCATGCTATTGTTTGGTTGGGAGTCTATGATTATCCTATGTGAGTTGAGCATGTGCTATGTGAGTGTGAGATTTTTTGTATATTCCTTATTGCATGTGATGTCTAGAACTTTCTCGGTGTGTGTGTGTAAAGCGAAATAAAGAAGGTGGATTTAGGAGATGATATAGGCATTTCTTTGATAGACTTGTTTTATACCTTCTCGTTATCCTACCCTTGTGATTTATCCTAGTTAATCCCCATTGAGCCTTTATTTTTTTCTTTGGCAACCTCATAAGTAACATAATCCCTTCTTTGATAGACCATAATTTTATCAAAAAAGCTCCTAAGTGCTTAGATAAAAAAATAATTAAAAAAGGAGTTTAAGAAATTGAAAAAGTAAAAGGTGAAATTGATGCCTCAAGGTAATAGCTATTGGTGTGTAAAATTGATGTGTGATGGTTGGGATTATTATAATTGATGTTAAAAATATTTCCATGATTATAGAGAATGAGAAAAATTAAATCTTGAAGGAATAAACAATATGCCCACCATGTGTTTGTGAAAACGCTTAAAAGAGATGGAGCAAAATAAAAGATATGGGTGGATGAAAAATTGTACTTTGGCTGTTGGAGATTGGTTTTAAATGTTTAATGTAGTGTATTAAAGAGCTTAGAGAGGTTAGTCACTATTCCTAAATAGTTCCTACCCGTCCCATAGCCTACATTACAACCCAAAAAAGTCCTAATTGATCCTAAGCTTTACATTTGACTATTAGTGGAGAATTACACTAAGGGTAAGCTTATGGTTCACTATGTGTAACTTGTTAATTCTTTGTGAGAGTGAGAGTGATTTGATTCTTGTACCCATTATGTCATAAATTGCATTATTATGAGTGATTATGGGTAACTCTCTTGTTGTGAGGGGAACATATTTGATAAATGTGGGTGATTTGTATGATTTCCTTGATTGAATAATAAAAATGAGCTTTCCAACTAGGTGAGTCAATTCTTGAGGCTAGGATGTGTTGGAGTAGTGTTCATTAGCTTTCAGTTGTGTTTGTAACATGCTTAGTGTTGTAAACTTGCATTCCATGTAGTCATTGTTGTACTAGCTTGAGTGTCTTGCATTTAGTTAAAGTGTAGAGTATCCTGAGTTGATGATGATTATAGTTATGAGTTGTTCCAGGACGAACAAGGCTTTAAGCGTGGGGTGGTGATGTTGGGTGTATTTATGCATTCTAGTATCACTATTCTAGCCTTTTTAGCCTTATTTTGAGTATGATTCATGTTCCATATATGTTGATAATGAGATAAATGTGTATTAAAGTGTTTAAGTATGTGTTTATGATGCTTAGAGTGAGTTCCAAATAAATTTGTACCTAAAAGATTCATTTAGAGTTCAACCCAGAAAACTAGCGTTACTAGCTTGAGCTAGGAGCTTGTCTAGTTGATTCCGGTGGATTATTTTTGTTTAAGGTGTTCCAAATTGTTTTTATGAATGATTAAGAGTAGTAAATAATAAAATTTCAATTTGAATGAGTCTACAGCTGGAACAATACGCGAAAGATCAATGCAAACTAGCTAGCTTAGCTCTTGTTTTGATTCATCATAATAGGTGTTGTGTTGTGTTTCTCTTTTAATTCGTGTGGTGTGATGATGTAGGAGGATTTTGGAGATTAATATGATGATATTTTGATGTTAATAAGGTTTGTAATTCATGGGAAAGGTACTACAAGACAAAGGATCAACAGGGGAAACTTAACACTTAACCAAAATCCAGAGAGCAAATTCCAGAGGGGCAAGGCGATGGAGAGGCGCCGCCTCATCTAGAGCAGGTCTATAGCCAGGCGGTGCCCTAGATGGAGTGGGGGGATAACAGGGAAATGCCCCACCTAGTCTCGGCCTCAATAATTGATAGTTTTATTGTCCAACACGGATTTGGCTTGCTCCTACACTATAAATACATGTTGTATCACTTTTTTACATACTTCTAGACGTCTTTGGACAAGAGGGGGCAGCTTTACACATTATTTAGGTTTTATCATTCTTTAATTTAGTTTTTTTCATGGTTTGTATCATCAATCCAAGGGATTGGATGATGAATATTTTCATTGAAGGCTAAAACTCCTTTTCCGGGGTTAAGCCACATTCATGATTACCTTCATTTTGAATTAAGTTCGTTAATTTTTCTTATCATTATTGATTGTTTATTTATTCTTATTTTAATTATTCTAAGGATTATCTACCCTTAGAATACATTAATTGTCGACCTTGTGATCTCAGGAGGGGGAATAGGAAGATAGAACAAGGAAATAAGAAAGGTAAGGTTCGTAGTCCTTTATAACATAAGGATTTCGAATTAGCATCTAGGACAGGGATGTACCTAGAAGCCTTACTTGAATCACACGTAGGATGAAATTTATGAAGAACTTAAGCGAACTATTACATCCCCGCTCAACGATGTAGTTGTAAGGTTCAACTTAGGTAAATGATTAGAGGTTGAGAAACTGTAATCATGCAACTAACCCTACGAATCAACAACCAAGACAAGCAATTTAACGAATAGAGTTCAATAACGTAGTATTACCTTTTGTAAGCCTTAACCCTAGGCTACTATCCATGGATTTTCCTAAGTCATTACTCTTTTGCATTAGTTTAGTTTAGTTTTTTTAACTTACAACTTTAAAACTCTATTTGCTCCTCTCCTCAATTGGTTAAACTATAATTTGATAGGTGGCGAATGAAAGTCCCTGAGAGATCGATACTTGGGATTCCTTGAAGTCATTTTACTACTTGATAAAACCACGTACACTTGCGTGTGCGCTGTCATTACTGCTTTTTGTTTCTTCTCTCCCTATTCCTCTTTTGTTTTCTCACTTTTTCTTTTCTTTCTTTCTCTTATCTATTATATTTTGTCCTTTTTTTATTAAGTGTTTGGGTTGTGTCTCCTTTTGTTTTCTGTGCTTGTCATTTGTACGTTTATCTGGGGAGGTTGGGGAAGTTTTCTTAAATGAAGGGATATTAAGGGGAATAGTTAAGGGGTTATCAAATAGTGTGGGGAGGGGGGGGGGGGGGTTGGGTAGTTTTAGGATTTGAATTTTGAATTTTGAATTTTTTTTAAATTAAAATGTATAAGATAGAAAATAATAATAATAATAAACTAATATTAACTAATTAATTTTTATATTTAGGAAAATACAATAAAAGTTTATAAATACCAAAAAATAAAAATAAAAATAATTAATATAATAATTAAACTAGTATCTTATTTATTAAAATTCAACAGGAAAAAATATATTTTTTTTATTTTTTGTATTATTTTAAAAATAAAAATGCAAATAAAGATAAAAATATCCCAAAAATGGATTTTTTTTAATTATTTTTATTTATTTTCAACCAAAATCTTAAAAATAAAATAAAAGCTAAAATAAATATTTGACAAAAAATAAAAAACATATTTAATGCCGGAAAATACATTAAACTCAAGGAGGGTCAAAAGTCATGTGTCTACATTTTGCCCCTCTTTGTGTGCAATCTCAAAGAGTTTTAATACAAAGAAGTAGATAAAAAGATGATTTTTTATTCTTTGATTATTTGAAAAATAGGGATAAAAATAAAATAAAATAAAAGACGTGACTGAGTCCTGGTTTTGGACCGCCTACATATCCCGGGTTATAAGAGAATCAGGTCATGTATAGTTCAATGAGGAAAAATGGTGAGACGATGTGTTAGAGGTCAAGTCAGGTTCCGTCGAGTCTCCGGTTCGTGACTTCTGCTTTTTACATCCAAATATATAACAAAATAAAAAATAAAGATACAAGTGAAAGATCCTATATTATGTTGCTTTTCTAGAATCTTGACTTGAATCTTCATGATTCCTTAAATGGTGAGATAGTTGTTATTTTGAATTGAACTTAAAAAATGAAATGTTTCTCCATGTTAGCTTTCGGTGTTGAAGAGGAACTTGACATTTGACTTATTCTTCAGACTTTCTTTTGATTTGGACTTGAAAATCTTCACCCTATTCTTCAGGCGAACTCCTGAACTTGCAACTGATAATCTTTCCCCAATTCTTCAGGTGGTCGTTAGACTCGCTATTTATTTACCCTGATCTTCAGGCGAGCTCCTGACTTGCTATTTTTGATTTTCCAAACATGTTCCTGAACTCAAAGTAAAAGGTGAACCAGAAAAGAAAAGTCCTATTATTCAGGAGGGTCTTGAGCTAAAAATAAATTCCCATTATTCAGGAGGGTCCTGAGCAGAAAGTAAACTTCCATTATTTAGGAGGGTCCTGAGCATAAAAAAAAGTCCCATTATTTAGGAGGGCCCTGAGCAGAAAGTAAAATCCCATTATTCAGAAGGGACCTGACCAGAAAGTAAAGTCTCATTATTTAGGAAGGACCTAAGCAGAAAGTAAAGTCCCATTATCCAGGAGAGCCCTGAGCAGAAAGTAAAGTCCCATTATTCAGGAGGGCCTTGAGGAGAAAGTAAAGTCCCATTATTCAGGAGGGCCCTGAGCAGAAAGTAAAGTCTTATTATTCAGGAGGGCCTAAGCAGAAAGTAAAGTCCCATTATTTAGGAGGGCCCTGAGCAGAAAGTAAAATACAAACAACATGAACAAAATTTTCCCCCATTTTACACTAGAAAATTTTTGTGAGGGTTATCAGATCATAGCTTTTAGAATAGTACAATAAAGAGGGTAAGTCAAGGAATTGAATAATTTCAGAAAATGTGTTGCCTAACAAATGAAACATGAATTACCTAGACTTGGAAGTGTGTCTCCTATGGGTTAAATGGAAGGACTTGACTAGAAAGTGCGTCTTTAGGAGTGAAGGTTCAAGTTAGGAAGTGGGTCACCTAACAAATGAAACTTGAATTATCCAGACAAGGAAGTGCGTCTCCCAAAGGTTAAATGACTCTACTAGAAAGTTCTTCTTCTAGGAGTAATAGTTCAAGTTAGGAAGTGCTTTACCAAACAAATGAAACCTAAAATACCCAGACAAAAAAGTGTGTCTCCTGGGTGTATAGGATGATGAGGTTTCACCATGATTATGATTACCAAACCTCTGTAGTAATATTTTCTTTTTCATTTACAGAAGTAAGAAATTGCAACTTTTAATGTATATTCTTTGAAGCTCTTGATGTGAAAGTACTATGTGTTTTTGTTTCATACAAAAAAACTTGTTAATTTAAAAGCACAGTGGTTAGTTTGTGTCATTTAGCTACTAAGGTGATCGCTTTTGCACTTGTCATGCTCAGCTCCATTTTAAATCATTGATAGGTATCATTGATTTGTCATACTTTTGACCCCAAATTCTGACTACTGAAACCTTTTGACTCAAATCATATTTCTCTTGTATGATGCCTCTGGGTTCAACTTCAAATACACCTCTTACACTTCTATGATTCCAAAAACTGTCGGATGACAAGCATTCTCAAGTATGTCACTTTATTTTTGAAACATGCTATCTTTGTTTGTCTGCCCTTTGTCTTACTTTGCACAATTGAAGGAGTTGATAGCTAGTTTTGAAGTCATTCCTTGTTTTGACATGGACTTGACTAAAAAATATGAGAAAAATAATGATAATGATTTTTCATTTAACAATAAAGACACGAAAATAAAAGATAAAGATATAGAAAGAAAAGAAAAGACAATAGACATCTCATTTTTCAAAAATGACCAAACAAAAACTTATATAGGTGTGGTAGCAAATTCCAGTGATTAATGACATGCATATTGAATTCAATAACCTGATCTTCTAATGCTAATCATTTATCAACTTTTGACAACTTATTGAGTTTAAAATCGGGCTGTTGTTAAACTTATTGCCTCTAGATTACAAACTTCCTTAGGCTAGTGGAACCTCAATGGATTTTTCCAAGTGGGCCTCTTCGTTTCCATTTTCTCTCAACTTTCTATCTCCTTATGGTGCCCATGAAGGTTTTCACCAATATGACTCTCTTATTTTTATTTTTCATTCAACTCACTATCGCCTTATGGTGCCTATGAGAATTTTCACCAATAAGACTCTCTCATTTTTATTTTTCTCGTATTTTTATGCTGATGAAGGAAAATAGTGCCGAAAATATGAAACATCATATATCCATAACATGCTTAGCCTTTATATTCTTAAAGATTGATCTGAAGGTTTTTCTTCGGCTGTAACTTGGAATTGGATAAGGTTAAAAGGAAAGGGCGGGATGAGGCTCAAAATATACATTACATAAGGTGAGATTTGCAACTTTTGGAATTTACTCAAAAGGAAATAAATTTTGCCCCAGTTTTATTTTATACTGGGTAACTTGAATTTTTACTTGGCTGGACCGAACCCCAGAGTAGGGGTTCCTACATATCTTGTCGTAGCAAGAATCATGTCAAACATAGTTTAGACAAGTCATTCTTTTGCTTGATTTTGATTTTTCATGGTTTTTTTCTTCAACTTTGGCTCCTTTTTGTTTCTTTTCTTTTTCTTTGACTTTCTCTTTTTGAGATTTTTTTGGACTATATTTCTCTTTTTTGACACCTTTCTTTTTCTTTCTTTTTTTTTCTTTGACTTTTTCAGATTCTATTTTGATTCCAAAAGAGGTGTATGAAATAAAATATAATTAAAGCTCAAATTAGGTAACAAAGGATGACACCAGATTTGGATAGAAGAATGAAATATCTTCGTCATATGAATTCTTAAATAGAAGTACATAACATGCAATGAGAGAGTGGAACATAAAGATCATGCACATCTTTCAACATTGACCTTGACTGAGCAGATGTACATGTGTCACTTCTTTCATGATTGTGAAACATACAGACCCATTTGTGTTTTACTTTCCTCACAACAAATGACTCATGCTCTTTTTTTTAGCTAACTTCCTTTTGATTTTCCTGACAATAGAAACTATATATTCTCTAGTTGATCCCACTCAAAATGCTTGGGATGAACTTTCTTATTGAAGACCAAGTCATTTTTTATTTGTAAAGTTATTGCCTCAATACTGTTTAGTGAGGCTGTAACTAGGTCCCCAATCATCTCATCACTTATTTTTCTTACAATTTTTTTTCAACTCTAGATTCTTGATCAAATGTTCAGGATTAGATTAGGTTTTAAGATTTGGCTAAAAATTCGACATGCATATCATATCATTGGAATTGCCATAGAAGAAAAAATGTGTATAGAAAAAAACAAAAACATATATTTAAATAAGAAAAACAAAAGGGACACTTATTTTGTTGACAGAAAAGATATAAGGGTTCAAACAAAAATAATAATAAAATAAGACAAGATAGATCCCGAACTACAATTCTAAAATAATTCAGGTAGAAGAAAGAAAAATAAAATAGACTACCAAAACTCCTTCCTCATGTGGAGCGGAGTGACTTTCAAATTTCCGAACTTAATATTTTAGCCATTGATTTACACGTTGGCCTTAATGGAGTCTCCACAATCATTGCTACATCATCTAATTTTTTTTGGCCCCAATCATTCTGAATTTATCATGGTCAAACTCTCTCCAAAGTAAGTCGTCAGCATTTTCTCTTTTTCCCTACTCCTCTTAATTGATTTTAAAATCTTTTCAGATGAGCCAAAGAATCACCATGACCCTCGCACATGTCCAACTTTGGTGTTTTGAACCCTAGATACAAGTGAACATTGGAAAACATGTACAAATCCTTGTAAAATACACTCTTTTTCTCACCCAATTCTTTCGTGTTTCTTATATTTTCTCCAACTTAACACCTTCCTGGTCATCTCCTCTTGTTCCATATTTCAACATTCTATAACACCTCATCTCAAATTTTTCATTCTTTTTGTGGATCATCTTGCCTTATCTTTGGACCTGGTGTTGTATGGATGAGATGTCATCTTAACCATAAACCAACCACCTTATTATGATTTTGACTTTAGAAATAAGGAATGTTCCAGGATTTCACACTTTAAAAAAAATTATTTAAATAATGAGAAACAACTTTTTTTTTGAATTTATTAAAAAATAATATATTTTTTTTATTTTTGAAAATAAATTAGTTTTTTTATGTATATATAAGGATCAAAACTTTCTTTTTTTGTTGTTTAGAAGGAAAGACAACCTTTTTTTTACGATCACCAAATCCATTGAAGACTGCCTACGTATCTCATTAAGATGAGAATCAGGTGTGCGTAGTTCTTAAAACTGGAGAAATGAAGAAACACGTTTTTAAGGGATGACACTTATTTAGACTAACTCTACAGAAAATTTTGCAATGACAGACCCCTATATAATTTCAATCATGTATTTGGAAGAAAATATAACTAATTATTCAATAAAAAATAAAAAAATCTTAGAAGAAAATCATGATCATTTTATATATGTCGTACATAACTCAGCCTCAAGACCCCTCAAGGTTCAGGACTGTTAAGATTTATATAGTTTATATATCTTTTATTTTATAAAAACTTAGCTTCATGATCCCTAAAGATTCAAGGCTATTAATATATATATATATATATATATATATATATTAAACTTTAGGATAAGAAAAATAATTATGAAAGTAGTCATAATTTTAAAATATCCCCCTATAAATATATGAATGATTTTTCAAAAGATGGGGTCATATCCCGGGAAGAATTTTCTACGTATCCCACTAAAGAGTGAGAATCAGACCCTCGTAGTTTACAAAAACTAAAATAAAATAAAATTTTTATTTTCAAAACTTTCATTATTATTATTTTAGAAAAAGATAATTAAATTTGGAGGACAAGACACTCTCTTGTATTTTGCCAAGTTGCCTAAAGCCTGTTAATAATCAAATTGCCTTCCAAATAAATGTCAAAGAGTACATAGGATGCACATGTTGGTCATTATAAAGAGGAACACCTGTCTTAGACAGACCCAACCCCTGTGCCGAGTCCCTCTAAGTTAAAAATACATAATGCAAATAAAGCGGAACCTGATAGGGATAACCAGATTTTGAGTTTTAGTTCTACTAAGTTTATCCTGATGGGGATAGGTGTCTAGACTATCTTACCCGAGCGGACACTCAAGTCGGGAAGGGACAACTTGTTCAGTAGTAGTGCTACTCCAACTTTGTTGTTGATCCAAACCCCGTCTAACATGTGTGACTAATAATCCTTCACCAAGTTCCTTAACACTCCTTCTATCTGAAAAAGAAGGTAGGATGTATACTTTGTATTCCTTCTATCCTATTTTCAGAGAATTAAAGAGGGTGCCCGAGATAGGAAAATTTATAATATAGTTCACAAAATAGCAAAGAAATAAATGAGCGAAGAGAAGCACATTAAGCCGAAAAACACAATATAAAAATAATTCAAGAAAGTAAAAGCCAATATCCAAAGCTCAAATTCTGGTTAGTCCCCAGCAGAGTCGCCAGAGATGTCACACCCCTTTTTCTCTCGATGATCGAAGGGCTTTTTCAATTAAAGTGATGGTCTTGAATAGGGATTATTTTTACAATTTTCAGAGTCGCCACTTGGTATTGAATTATGGTGTTCCAAGTCACCTTATTGAATCCCTAATCAAAAGGAAATGACTTTTTGTTTTGGTCTGCAAAAATAGAAAACTGGGTAATGAATTCTATTGACTGAGAAAAAGGTGTGGGCACTCCTCGAGTCCCATGGTTCTAGCACGATCGCTTTTATTGACTTATCTTGACTTAAACTATTTTGGATAAGTTATGTTAAGGCGTAATTCTCTCATTTTTATTATACTAAAACTTTTCTATTATCTTAAATAAATTAGTGAAAAATAAATTTTAGAAAAATATTTGCCAAGGTGCATTATTGCATCCTTGTATTTTAAATATCTCAGAAAGATGCATACACCGCATTCTTAATTGAGATAAATATTTTAGATGTACCTAAAACTTGCGTTAAAGGCATTTGTTTCATCTCTTGTAAACTCGAGACAATTTTTCTTATCCATTTTTCATTCTTTTCTTTAAAATTCGCAACGAGTTTTGGATTAGTCGGCAATTTGCCTCACACTCTTTTAATTAATTTTTCCTCTCTTTTCTTTTCTCAATTCTGACATATTTTGAATAAAATCGCAATTTATCTCGCTCATTCTTACCTTGGTTAATTAATATGAAATTACTCCGGCCTGAAATTTATGTTATAGGATATATATGTTTTTGGCTATTATCAATTCCCTCGATCAATCTTATGTCAACTAAAAATAATATACTCAATCAAACAAATAAAAATGGAAGAAGACATACAACAAATGAACATTTTAATTAACTTCACATGAGAAGAAATCAGAACTAAAAGAAACTAAAAATACTTACATAATATGATATATAATTAAATCTAAGATTACAGAAGAAGAAAACATTTGAAATCCTAAACACCCCAATTCTTCCAAATATTACCTTTAGAGATTGGTAAATCATTTTTCAATTTTAAGTACCCCATTTTTACATTGCAAAAGAATTCTCAAAATTTGCATATGCTATTTGACTGGTTGTACCGTTTACCAATCCAAATTATTGTAGATAAATAAAAAGTTTCCATGTCCTGTTAGCTTAAATTAGATGTAATCCTACATTGTTTTCATTTGTGGAAGCACAAACTCAAGTCCTTATTTTGGAGATGAACACTTATTTAGGCTTATAAACTGTTTAAACATAGGAAATATAGAGAACAAACAATTTAAGATGATATTTAGTAAACTGCTCCAAAATTTAATAATCATATAAAGAACATGACAACACTTGAGAAAAATTGATCAAATCACTTAATGAAACTATATTTATAACGATCATGTAATATTTGAATGACTAAATATAGAATTCATGATAAAAAAATTCACATAATTTTGCATACTAAATGATGTATGAAACGATTGAATGATTTCAATCATACTTCATTTACAACAAAGATGATAAAAATAAATACTGTGGAATTAAATAAAAACCTGTACAATGAACAAGTTGAAAAAGAAGCATGAACGACGTCATCGAAAAATTGACACGAACCGAACTTAATCTCCAAAACCAAAGAAGTCTTCTTTTCTTTTTATTGTTTTGTTACTGCTTTTTGTTTCTCTTCTCCCCATTCCTCTTTTGTTTTCTCACTTTTTCTTTCTTTCTCTTATCTATTATTTTTTTTCCCTCTTTTATTAAGTGTTTAGGTTGTGTCTCCTTTTGTTTTCTATGCTTGTTATTTGTACGTCTATCTGGGGAGGTTGGGGAAGCTTCCTTAAATAAAAATACATTGGGGGGAGTAGTTAAGGGGTTATCAGATAG